>NC_031989.1:108241305-108253805 GCF_001879085.1 Nicotiana attenuata | reverse complement strand
TGTGACCCGAGTGGCTGTGACATGGATGGCTGTGATCCATGTGGATGTGACATGGATCGATGCGATCCATGAGATGCTGATGGATGCGATCCACGTGGTAGTGAGACAGGTGGACTGTATGTAGGATGTACAGTCCTATGGCCTTGTGAAGAAAGACCTGGCGTCTGCACGAAGGTGTAGGGCTGGTGATGCGGTGGCAGATCAGAATAGACCTGGGGTGGAGGCCCATACATAGGCATAGGCACAGGCATCTGTGAAGAGGTAGGAAGGGATTGAGTAGTATTTTCTACCCTCCTCTTTGGTTTCCTAGCCTTTTCTCGACCCCGAGAACCAGTAGGATCACTGTTACCTTGACCCTTACCTGTCATCTGCATAATATAATACATAGTTAGATTGAAACATATAAAGAAGCTAGCTATAAACGAGAGTTATTAAAGAAACCAACTTTTTAAAGCTCATCGACGTATAGTTCCTCGTTCAAGAATTCTTCTTCCTCACTAGTTTGAGCTTCATCAGTTGATTCTTCTTCCTCGTTTTCTATAATTCTTACTTCATTTATATCAACTTCTTCCAATATGTGTTCAGGATGTTCCAAATCATTTTCTAAAACTTCGTCCACTATTTGGTGAACACTGGAGATATCGTTTTGATATGCAACATCTAACGCATTCTCGACTTCTACCCTACCCACAGGCTTAGTTATTATGACTTGGTCCGTCCCGTTTGATATTTTACTGCTGATTATTTGAATCCTTCGGGGATTGTCATCACTGTTTCCTCACTATTTTGATACATTATTTGAACTCAGTCATGTTGATTATACTGTTTTACAAACTCAGCCACTTTAATTGAATTTTGAGACATAAATTGATATTTTCACTGTTGTTTGGGCTGAGTACTACTATTTGATTGATGCCCGAGGGGCTTATGATGTTTTATGGACTGAGTGAGGCTTTCAGGCCTCGAGTGTATTGTGAGGAGGCTTTCAAGCCTTGAGTGTATTGGGAGGAGGTTTTCAGGCCTCGAGTGTATTTTGAGGAGGCTTTCAAGCCTCGAGTGTTTTGTGAGGAGGCTTTCAGGCCTCGAGTGAGATGTGAGAAGGCTTTCAGGCCTTGTTTTATATGCCACAAGGTGGCTTGATATTGCGCTTGGGCCGTAAGGGCCCCCTACGGAGTCTGCACACCCATAGTGAGCGCGGGTACCCATGTGGATCGGGTTGCACGCCGCAGCGAGATATGAATCGGGCTGCACACCGCAGCGGTTACTACATGATACTATTCTGAGAGTGATCTGAGAGAGAGATCCCGAGGGGTTGAGAGTGTTTCTGAGAGTCAGCCCGAGGGGCTGGTACTGTTTTGAGATATTGCCCGAGGGGCGAACTTTTATGTGTACATCTTGCATATTTATTTGCCTTTTTACCAGTTATATTGTGGTATTTATGCCCGAGGGGCGGATTTTTCTGTGCTTATCAGCACTAACTGTTTGAAATCGTTTTCGTAACTGTTGAAAAGATCATTTTCAAAAGAGCTTTAAACTGAGCCAACATATTTCTAAAGGTTTCACAGCCTTACGGTTTTTCTCAAACGATTGTACCCTGCTTCTATACAGCATGATGGTTTGCTTTACGTGATTTCTTGCTACTCAGTTATTATTTATTTTGTTACTCACTAAGTTGGAGTACTCACTTTGCTCCCTGCACCTCGTGTGCAGATGCAGGTATCTATTCACCCGGTAGCGGGTTTTGGCCGATCTGAGGCAGAGTTATATGAGTTAAGGAGGTGACTGTCAGCGTTCACAGCACATGTGTTTCTCTTTTGTTCATTATTCTAGTTTTTTATATTTTAGACCTTGTAGTGAATTTACATTCAAATAGATGCTCGTGACTTGTGACACCCCGATTAGGGCTGTGTCGGTATGGTTTCCCTTATTGTATTCGCCATTTCCGCACTTTAAGGTTATTAAATCATGTTTTAGAACTGGTTATGTTAAGTAACTGCTTAAAAAAGGAGTTTTATGTTGGTCTGGCTGGCCTTGTCTTCACGAGAGGCGCCATATCGACCGGGTTTGGGAATTGGGTCGTGACAAGTTGGTATCAGAGCCTAGGTTACTAGGTCTCACGAGTCATGAGCAAGTTTGGTAGAGTCTCGCGGATCGGTACGGAGACATCTGTATTTATCCTCGAGAGGCTGCAGGACCTTTAGGAAAACTTCACATTCTTGAATCCTTATCGTGCGTCCTTGATTCAGCTTGAAAAGAAACTCTTGAAATTCCTTCCACGCGTTTGTATGCGCGCATGAGCGCTCAGTATCAGATGTGCCTTGATGGCTTGTGATTCCCTGATTGAGGGGCGAGATGTAATCTCTGTGAGTTTATGTTGGGCCAGTCTAGAGGACTTGAGGCCGGATCTTTGCCTATGGCTTGAGCACTGAGGTCCTGATTGTGTGAACACATGGTTTTGAACTTAAATGTTCGGTATTGCCCCTATTAGTATGTTAGTACTGCGAGATGTATCTATACGACTTTGTAGTGACGATGAATGTCTGCTGGATGATAGAAGAATTATTAAGTGTATGATTTCCTTTGTGATTGGATGTGTAACTCCGAGTTATGGGCGCGTGAAGAATCTTATCATGTTTCCAGTCGAGAGTGAAGTAAATTTTATGTTGCGGTACGAGTTCAGGCTCAGGAAGACTAAGTGGCTATGTAATGTGTATGGCGGTGCAAGGTATACAGAAATGTTATATTGAAGCGAAACAGGTGGGTTATCTCCAGCGAAGTGTTTTGATGTGGTGTGATCCTTATGTGTATATTGGGAGATATCATGTGCGAGTGAAAAGTACGTGTTAAAATTTGGAATCTCGGGTCGCTTAAGAGAGTGGGCTTAACTGTTGCGGGAATGAATGTGAGAATTGCAGAAGAGTTATAGTACAGGATGATCTGTGTTTTCACAACTTATAAATGATTTGAGTTTAATCTTACTATGTTATTGTGGCATCAATAGAGTAAAAGTGTTATGAGTTATTGAGGGTATTCTGATCTATGGCTTCGAGCCAAGTGGGGGAGTCTGCTGTGAGTAGTTGATTGCACGGTTAGGTGCTATGCTGGTTCCAGTTTGAGGCGTGCGGGTGAATCAGTTATGACTTATGGGAATTGAGACCGAGGATGTTGACGAAGGTTATATCATGCTTCATAGGGTAAGGAAATCACAGGATGTCTTAAGTTGTTGTTGGTAAAGAATGCTCAGTACATAGAGCAGTAAGTTGCTTGGGTGTATTAGGATCAGGATTTCATTCTTGCGGTATCGGAGTGCCAATGAGGCACGGGTGGTTATATTCGTTAGGTCAGGTAATTTGCAGTTTGAGTAAAAGTGAATGACTTTCGAGAATGGTTCCAATGTGTTCAAGATTCTGCAGGAAACAATTGGGTATTTTGAAGTGGCATGCGTGGTTAGAAACTGTGTTTTCATTGGAAGAGGTTCAGATTTGTGGTATTTCTATGTTAATTATGGGGTTCTATGTATCAGTATCGGGAAAGTAAAGGTAACGGATTCGGATTAGCAGGAGGTTCTTCAGATTAAAGTATTCGGGAGCGTGATGTTTCTAGTAATATCTAAGAGAGTATTCAGCGGCTTATGGGTCCTAGACATTGTGGTCTTGTGCTTGGCTCTCGTGTAGTGAGCCTGGGATTGAGAGATTGTGGTACTACAGCAAGAGGAGGCATCAAGTTGAAAATGATTCAGAAGGAAATCTAGATAGGTGGAATGGTTTGATAGTAGACCGAATCGGTATGGTAAGGATATGATCAATTCTTTGTATGCATTCGAGGTAATGGGTTCTTACAAGTATTTTGCAATAATGCTCATGGGCTTTGATGGTTTGCTTAACTTGGTCTAGTTAGAAGGATTCAGTCCTGGCAGTTTAATTTGTGCAAACGGAATTGGGAGAGTTCTTGTTGATTTCTACCGTGGCTGGAGCGGTGCATTTTCTACGAATATGAGAGGTATGGGATGTGCAATGATTTTTCCTCTAGATGGGATCAATGGAAGTTCTTGGCTAAATGAGTGCGTAGATGTCTGTGGCTTGGAAGGGAGATAAAAGTCTTCCTGTTATCCTTGAATGGGTGGTATATGCGGTATGTTGTGGAGGATCGAGATTTGCGTGTATGAGGTTTCGGTTCAGTTCTGAAAGGAAGTTCATAACACTCTTAGGCAGCGGGTAGCCTCAGATGATTAAGGAAATGGTATTGTTATTTGGAAGTGATTTGACGAGAGTATAGGTTTCAAAAAAGGGGTAATGTGATTAAGTTGATAGCACTTCGGTAGTATTGCGACACCTTGTTTTAGATCGACTGGTGAAATTCAGGTTTGTTTGGGGGCACAGGGATGTTTGAGAGTATCTAACGTGGAATGATTGGGTATTATAGGTGTGGCATATATACGGACGGCGAAATTTGGATCGGATATGATGATTCATGTGCTGGGTGTATGTGGAGACGGAAGTTCTCATATTCTGGCTATGATGTGGTATGTTAGATTCGGATGTGTTCCTTGTGGCCGGGCATGTCACCGGGCGAGGTTGTTGATTTCGGTATGGATTTGGTGCCGGGCACCGTATAGTAGGGCACCGGCAGAGCTAAAGAGTTGTGATAACAACCTCAGGATCTCTTAATAGGGAGTTCGTTGGTTGACCAATGTGGATGCGTGTCCTAGCTTGAGTCAGCTTGGTTGGCTCCGAATTGTATGGTTGAGGGAGATGCGGATTCGATTTTTGTTGAGCTTATCAGTGATTTGGGAGGTCAATGAGTTACCTTTCTGTGTTGCGAGATGCTAGGATTTGTTGGTTATGGGCACATATGGTGCGGTTCAATTGGGGTCTCTCAATGGAATTCGAGCGGGAAGAGTAATTGAGCGATTCTTAGTGAACGACGTATTAGTTATGTTCAACCGGGTTTGCGTGGTGTATGTTTCTTGTTTCACCGTGGGTGTAATGACTTGCTTTGGTTCCAGACATCAATTGGGCATGGTTGTGGATTTCGAGCATAGTGACCTGAGGTGTTCCATATGTAGCAGTGTTGGATAGGATCGCGCATTGCAGCGAAGCTATGTGGAGATATGACCTTTCGGGGTAGATTCATGTGTTCAATTTCAATGGTATGAGACAGGATCTCAGCTTTATGTTGTGGTGGTACTAGTGAGCGTGAGGTACAGCTCTTTCGTTTGGGTCATTTTCATGATTTGAGTATGTTCAGACTGTTTCTTATCAGTGCGCGAATTATGCGAGTTGTGTCTTAGGACTGCATTGAAGTGTCATGTCACCAGAGTGGTGTGTTGGATTCGAGGTGATCGTTGGGGTCATCAATGAATATGAACGGATTTGATTTCAGCCTGTTGGAAGGATAATATCGAGGTTCGGCTCGGAAATCTGCTATGGTATTAGCCAGAGGAGAAGTAACCTTATGGATGACTGACCTGAGAGATGGTTATGGGTTATTGCGTGTTTCAATTATCATTAGCAGTATATATATGTGTTGGAATGAGACTTTAGCTCATAAGAGGTTTCCTATCGGTATTTGGTTGTTGTGGGCAGCTGCTGTGAATGGAAGTTATCGCGGCATGTGTTGAGTTATGAGGTATATCATATATTTGCACCTGAGGTTGCAGGCATGGGTTATCACAGCTGGTTCGGGGCAATTCAGAGTGTAGGTGTGAGGTTTTGATCGTAATGATGATTTCACAAGTGAAAGTGTGGTTCTATGGTTTATAGACTAGGATGGATTGTGAAATTCAGCTATGTTGTGTTATCGGACCTATGTGAGATAGGGTGATGTGGGATCACCCCCGGGTGTACGCATGGTAAGGTTATTCAGCGATTGGTTGGCTTTTAGAACAGCTCTGGATACGTTCGAGGACGAACGTGTGTTTAAGTGGGGGAGGATGTAACGATCCGACCAGTCGTTTTGAGCTTTTTCACTTTGATCGCCAGTTCTCGGGCATGACTTGCCCCGTGTTATGCATTATGACTAATGTAGATCGTTGGTTTAGGTTTCAGGAAAATTTGGAATGAATTTGGAAGAACAGTTTCAGTTGAAAGCTTTGAATTTGAAAGGTTTGACCAAGAGTTGACTTATTTGTATATGAGCTCGGATCAGAGTTTTTATGATTTGGTTAGCTTCGTTAGGTGATTTCTGACTTAGGAGCGTGATCGGAAGTGATTTTGGAGGTCCGATGTAGAATTAGGCTTGAATTGGCGAAGTTAGTATTTTGGCGAATTCCGGTTGATAGGTGAGATTTTGATTCGAGGGTCGGAATGGATTTCCGAGAGTTTCAGTAGCTTCATTGAGCAATTTGGGATGTGTGTGCAAAATTTCAGGTTATTCGGACGTCGTTTGGTCGGTTTTTTGATCGAAAGTGTATTTCGGAAAACTTAGGCTTGAATTCGATGAGTTTTGAGTAATTTGATGTTGTTCGAGGTGTGTTGATGATTGGAACAAGTTTGGATGATGTTTTAGGATGTGTTGGTGCTTTTGGTTGAGGTCCCGGGGGCCTCGGGGCGATTTTGGATGGCTAACGGGAGGTTCTAAAACTTGGAAATATTGCAGAAAAATTTCAGGTTAGTTGCAGGCATTTTGGCTTTCGCGTTCGCGAAGGGGGTCTTGCATTCGCGAAGGGCCTGGGTTCGTGAGCAATGCGTTCGCGAGGTTCTATGCCGCGTTCGCGAAGGTTTAAGTGAGGCTGCATCGCGTTCACGAGTAAGGATACGCGATCGCGAAAGAGGAAGGGAGCTGATGGTCAAATGTTCATCGCGTTCGCGAAGTTCAACTGTGGAAAAGCACTGCGTTCGCGACTGGCGTGTCGTGTTCGCGTAAGGTAAAAGATGGTAAGTGTAATTTTTTGCTACGCGTTCGCGATAGTTGGACCGCGTTCGCGAAGAAAGAAGGGTCAGACCTGGGCAGAATGTTCTAAAACTTCGTCCACTATTTGGTGAACACTGGAGATATCGTTTTGATATGCAACATCTAACGCATTCTCGACTTCTACCCTACCCACAGGCTTAGTTGTTATGACTTGGTCCGTCCCGTTTGATATTTTACTGCCGATTATTTGAATCCTTCGGGGATTGTCATCACTATTTCCTCACTATTTTTATACATTATTTGAACTCAGTCCTGTTGATTATACTTTTTTACAAACTCAGCCACTTTAATTGAATTTTGAGACATAAATTGATATTTTCACTGTTGTTTGGGCTGAGTACTACTATTTGATTAATGCCCGAGGGGCTTATGATGTTTTATGGACTGAGTGAGGCTTTCAGGCCTCGAATGTATTGTGAGGAGGCTTTCAGGCCTCGAGTGTATTGTGAGGAGGCTTTCAGGCCTCGAGTGTATTTTGAGAAGGCTTTCAGGCCTCGAGTGTTATGTGAGGAGGCTTTCAGGCCTCGAGTGTGATGTGAGAAGGCTTTCAGGCCTTGTTTTATATGCAACGAGGTGGCTTGATATTGCGCTTGGGCCGTAAGGGGCCCCTCCGGAGTCTGCACACCCACAGTGAGCGCGCGTACCCATGTGGATCGGGCTGCACGCCGCAGCGGTTACTACATGATACTGTTCTGAGAGTGATCTGAGAGAGAGAGCCCGAGGGGTTGAGAGTGTTTCTGAGAGTGAGCCCGAGGGGCTGGTACTGTTTTGAGATATTGGCCGAGGGGCGAACTTTTATGTGTACATCTTGCATATTTATTTGACTTTTTACCAGTTATACTGTGGTATTTGTGCCCGAGGGGCGGATTTTCTGTGCTTGTCAGCACTAACTGTTTGAAATCGTTTTCGTAACTGTTGAAAAGATCATTTCCAAAAGAGCTTTAAACTGAGCCAAGATATTTCTAAAGGTTTCACAGCCTTACGGTTTTTCTCAATGGATTGTAGCCTGCTTCTATACATCATGATGGTTTGCTTTACGTGATTTCTTACTGCTCAGTTATTATTTACTTTTGTTACTCACTGAGTTGGAGTACTCACTTTACTCCCTGCACCTCGTGTGCAGATGCATGTATATATTCACCCGATAGCGGGTTTTGGCCGATCAAAGGTAGAGTTTTATGAGTTATGGAGGTTATTGTCAGCGTTCACAGCACCATGTTTCTCTTTTGTTCATTATTCCGGTTTTGTATATTTTAGACCTTGTAGTGGATTTACATTCAGATAGATGCTCGTGACTTGTGACACCCCGATTAGGGCTGTGTCGGGATGGTTTCCCTTATTGTATTCGCTATTTCTGCACTTTAAGGTTATTAAATCATGTTTTAGAACTGGTTATGTTAAGTAACTGCTTAAAAAGGAGTTTTATGTTGGTCTGGCTGGCCTTGTCTTCACGAGAGGCCCCATCACGACCGGGTTTGGGAATTGGGTCGTGACAGACATGGTTGTGACCTCAACCCCAGTTCCCCAAGATACATCTTTCAAAAATTGATTTACATCATTATTTGGATCATTTACCTACGAAATAAATTCATAAGTTAGCATAACTTCCAAACATTGTTTACCTACATAGTGTTATAATATTTTAAGGAGAAACTTACAACTTGTTTGAACCACGTATCAAATCTCGTATATACAGCATCATGGCCAAATTGACCCACAAAGTGACTGTGACACATCAAATATTTTTAGTAGTTGCATTGAGATGTAATCACAGTAATTTTTAGATTTTGATAACTACTAAATCAATACTTACTTGAGATATGGTACAACTTCGGGACAATATAGAAATACGTGAAGTGTAGCTGACTTGTACTCCATATCACTCAAACTTCTCTTTCTAACATCCCGTCACGACCCAATTCCCAACCCGGTCGTGATGGCGCCTCTCGTGAAGACAAGGCCAGCCAGAACAAAGCTAACACCTCTTAGGCAATTAATTAATATTAATAAACTTCTAACACATGCTCAATATAGTCAATAAAACAGAAACAACAGTAATAATACGGAAAACCATCCCGACACAGCCCAAACCGGGGTGTCACAAGTCATGAGCTACTACAGAGTTACTACAATCTAAGAAATAGAATATCTGATACAATAATCTAAAGGAACTGAAATAACATAAGATAGGGGAGTCAAGGGGCTGCGGACGTCAATAGCTACCTCGAAGCTCCAACTCGTTGCCTGCCTGTGAAGTATATCAGTACTGAGGAGCGGACTCTGCTATGCCTGAATCTGCACACATGGTGCAGGGAGTAATGTGAGTACTCCGACCCAGTGAGTAATAACAATAAATAATAACTGAAGATAAGAAATCACATAACTGCACAAGACAATTCTATATCAGGCAGTAAAACAGTAAAAATAGTAAAAACCGTGCAGAATCCAGTAAAATCTCCTTTTAAAATCAGGTAAATCAGGTAAAACCAACGAGTAAATAGTGAGTAGAAATCTGCCCCTCGGGCTCAGTATCCATCGCTCAGAACAGTATCAGCCCCTCGGGCTCAGCATCAGTCACTCAGATCAGTATCAATCCCTCGGGCTCAGTATCATATCACATGGGTACCCGCGCTCACTGTGGGTGTGCAGACTCCGTAGGGGCCCCTTACGGCCCAAACGCTATATCAACATAAGGCCTGAAAGCCTTCACACATCAAACTCGAGGCCTGAAAGCCTCCTCACAATACACTCGAGGCCTGGAAGCCTCCTCACAATACACTCGAGGCCTGAAAGCCTCCTCACAATACGCTCAAGGCCTGAAGGCCTCACTCAGTCCAGAAACATCATAAGCCCCTCGGGCAATAATAAAATAATAGTTCTCAGCCCAAACAGCAGTGAAAATGTCATTAAAATTTCAGGATTCAATTAAAACGGCTGAGTTTGCAAAACAGTATAATTATAGGGACTGAGTTCAAGTAACGTATCAAAATAGTGAGGAAACAGTGATAACAATCCCTGAAGGATTCAAGTAATTGGCATTAAGCCCAAAACATGGCAATAAGCCCAAATAACGATGACAAACAAATCAGCTTAGTCAATTATGTAGTAAAATATCAAACGGGGCAGACCAAGTCACAATCCCCAATAGTAAACAATCACGCGCTCGCCATTAAGCGCGTGTTTCACCTCAATATAGCACTACGTTGTGTAAATCCGGGGTTTCAAACCCTCGGGATATCATTTACTATCATTACTCACCTCAAGCTGGCCCAAGTCCTAGCTTGCTATGCCCTTGCCTCGTAAATCAACCTCCTCGCGCATCGAATCTGGCCAAAACCACAACGAATACGTTACAATAGGCTAAGGGAATATAACCCAATCGAAAAGACTCGAAAAACATCAAAATTCAGGAAGTTGGCAAAACCTGAGCCCCGGGCCCACTTCTCGAAAAATTAGAAAATTAACATCACCGAATTCCTTATCTCGCCACGAGTCTACACATATCAAAAACTCCAAAATCCGAGCTCAAATGCTCCCTCAAATCCCAATTTTTCATTCAAAAATTCAAGCCCTAATTCTTCCCTTTTTAATCAAATTTCCATTAATTTAAGTGTTGATTCTTCAATTAAATGATGTTTCTAGGTCATAAGACTCACCTCCAATCAAACCCAGTTGAAAGCCTCTTTAATCCTCGTCAAAAAGCTCTCAAGGTTGCTCCAAAATGGTGGAAATAGACTAAGCTTCCGGAACAAAATGAGCATTAAAACCCTTCTAATAACAGGGATTTTCGCATCTGCGGTCCCACCACCGCATCTGCGACTACCGCTTTTGCGGTTAGTTTCCGCTTCTGCGCATCCTCACTTAATGACCACGACCGCTTCTGCGGTCCTCTACCGCATATGCGGACCTCGTTCCTGCGGGTGCTTGTCCGCTTCTGCGGAATTACCATAGTCCAAACTTTTCGCTTCTGCGACCAAAATACCGCATCTGCGGCATCGCAGATGCGGCTCCGCGCCCGCACCTGCGGAAATAGCCCCCTTTCTCACAACTCGCACCTGCGACCAACCACAAGCATCTGCGGAACCGCATATGCGGCCCTTCTTCCGTAGATGCGGAAACACCAGATACCAGCAAAACCTGCAATTCACCAATGTTCAGAACTCCCCGATAACCATCCAAAATCATCCCGAGGCCCCCGGGACCTCAACCAAAAGTGCCAACCCATCGTAAGACATGATTCCAACTTGCTCCAATAATCAAAACACCAGACTTAACACCAAAACCATCAATTTACATCAGATTCAAGCCTAAGTTCTTCCAAAACTTCTAAATTACGCATTTAATCAAAAACCCAACCACAACACCTCCGAATGATCTGAAATTTTACACACACATCCAAAATCACCTAACGAAGCTACAGCAACTCTCGGAATCCCATTCCGACCCTCGAATCGAAATCTCACCTACAAACCGTAATTCGCCAAAATACTAACTTCACCAATTCAATCCTAATTCTACACCGGACCTCCAAAATCAATTCTGATCACACTCCTAAGTCACAAATCATCTAACCAAATCACCAGAAATCACATCCGAGCCCTCTAACTCATAGGTCAACATCCGGTTGACTTTTCCATTACCAACCTTCCTTAAAGAGACTAAGTGTCACATTTCCATCCAAAACCAATCCAAATTGACTCGTTCACTCAAGACTCTTATAATAAAACATAAGGAAGCAGAAAATGGGGGAAACGGGGCGGTAACTCATGTGACGACGGGCCGGGTCGTCACATCCTTCCCAACTAAAACAAACACTCGTCCTCGAGCGGGTCAAGAAACATACCTGAAGTCTCAAACAGCTGAGGATATCTGCTTTGCATCTCTCGCTCGGTCTCCCAAGTAGCCTCCTCCACGGGCCGACCTCTCCGCTGCACCTTTACTGAAGCTATATCCTTTGATCTCAACTTTCGAACCTGACGACCAAAAATAGCCACTGGCTCCACATCATAGGTCAAATCATCATCCAACTGAACAGTGTTGAAATCCAATACATGAGACGGGTCCCCAACATACTTTTGGAGCATAGATACATGAAATACCGGATGTACGCCTGACAAGCTGGGTGGCAAAGCGAGCTCATAAGCCACCTCCCCAATCCTCCTAAGTACCTCAAAAGGCCCAATAAACCGTGGACTCAGCTTCCCTTTCTTTCCAAACCGCATGACACCCTTCATGGGCGAAACCTTCAGCAAGACCTTCTCACCCACCATATATGACACATCTCGGACCTTCTGGTCCGCATAGCTCTTCTGACGCGACTGTGCTGTACGAAGCCTCTCCTGAATCAGCTTCACCTTCTCTAAGGCATCCCGAACCATCTCTGTCCCCAATTACCTAGCCTCACCGGGCTCGAACCAACCAACAGGAGATCTACACCGCCTCTCATACAACGCCTCATACGGAGCCATCTGAATGCTCGATTGATAACTGTTGTTGTAGGCAAACTCTGCAAGTGGCAAAATCCCATCCCAAGAACCTCCAAAATCAATAACACAGGCACGCAACATGTCCTCCAATATCTGAATAGT
>NC_031989.1:108237909-108240239 GCF_001879085.1 Nicotiana attenuata | reverse complement strand
AGAGGCCTGGTGGTTTGTTTCAGAGGATTGAGCTTCCCGAGTGGAAGTGGAAGAGGATTACCATGGATTTCGTTACTGGACTTCCGTTGACTCGGAACAAGTTCGACTCGATATGGGTTATTGTTGATAGGCTGACCAAGTCAGCGCATTTCATTCCTGTAGCAGTCTCCTATTCATCCGAGAGGTTAGCTGAGATTTATATCCGGGAGATTGTTCGCCTTCATGGTGTGCCAGCATCTATCATTTCGGATCGGGGTACGTAATTTACCTCGCGTTTCTGGGGTGCAGTTCAGCGAGAGTTGGGCACACGGGTTGAGTTGAGCACAGTGTTCCATCCTCAGACGGACGGCCAGTCCGAGAGGACTATTCAGATATTGGAGGATATGCTCCGAGCCTGTGTCATTGATTTTGGAGGCTCGTGAGACCAGTTTTTGCTTTTAGTAGAGTTCGCCTACAACAACAGCTACCAGTTCAGCATTCAGATGGCTTCATATGAGGCGTTGTATGGTAGGCGATGTCGGTCTCCAGTCGGATGGTTTGAGCCGGGAGAGGCTCGGTTATTGGGTACAGATTTAGTTCAGGAGGCCTTGGATAAGGTCAAGATCATTCGGGACAGGCTTCGTTCGGCTCAGTCGCGGCAAAAGAGTGATACGGATCGTAAGGTTCGAGATTTAGCTTTCATGGTTGGTGAATGGTTCTTGCTCCGAGTGTCGCCTATGAAGGGCGTGACGAGATTTGGAAAGAAGGGCAAGCTTAGCCCTAGGTTCATTGGCCCATTTGAGATTCTCGATCGTGTGGGAGAGGTGGCTTACAGACTTGCCTTGCCGCCCAGCTTGTCAGCCGTGCATCCAGTGTTTCATGTGTCCATGCTTCGGAGGTATCACGGCGATCCAGCCCACGTGTTAGATTTCAGCACTGTCCAGTTGGACAAGGATCTGTCTTACGAGGAGGAGCCGGTAGCTATTCTAGACCGGCAGGTTCGACAGTTGAGGTCGAAGAGTTTTCCTTCAGTGCGTGTCCAGTGGAGAGGTCAGCCTCCTGAGGCATCGACTTAGGAGTCCGAGTCTGATATGCGGAGCCGTTATCCTCATCTATTTCCCGACTCAAGTACTTCTTTCTTTTGTCCGTTCGAGGACGAACAGTTGTTTTAGAGGTGGAGAATGTGACGACCCAAAGGGTCATCACCTATTTTCTCTTTCATTCCGTGCATCCGAGGCCTTGAAAACCTCATTTTTTACTTGCCTCGATTTGCGTGTGCAGTCTGGGCGCGTAGCGGGAAAGATTACATGTTAAATTCTGTGAAAATTTTCAAAATGTGGCTTTAAAATTATTAAAGTTGACTTTGGTCGACATTTTTGGTAAACGGACCCGGACCCGTGATTTGACGGTCCCGGAGGGTCCCTAGAAAAATATGGGACTTGGGCATATGCCCGGAGTCGAATTCCGAGGTCTAGAGCCCGAGAAAATAATTTTTCTGTGAAATTGTTTTTCTGAAATTAGTAAGGAAAATGGAAATAAAAATTGATTAAAAGACTGTGGTATCGGGCTTGTATTTTGGTTCCGACGCCCGGTACAAGTCTTATATATGGTTTAAGCGCTTTCTGTGAAATTTGGTCGAAATCGGACGGCATTTGACGTGTTTCGGACTATAGGTTCCAAATTTGAAAGTTTATGAAACTTAGAAGAAAACCATGTGATTTGAGGCTTGATTCGATGTATATGATGTTATTTTGGCGATTTGATCGCACGGTTAAGTTCGTAGGATGTTGTTGAGTTAGGGTGTGTGTTTGGTTAGGAGCCCCGAGGGCTCGGGAGTGTTTTCGGAGGTGTTCGGGGTGGTTTTGGACTTAGGAGATGTAGCAGATTTTCTACAATTTTTGCCCAGTTATTTGCTTCTTCGCGTTCGCGGCACTCAGCTCGCGTTTGCGTACCAGTGGGCTTTCCCTTCTTCCCGTTTGCGTAGCCTTGGTTCCCCCTTCACCGCGTTCGCGAGCCCCCTCTCGCGTTCGCGTATAAGCAAATCCCGGACCCCCAGTTCATCCTTCTATGCGTTCGCGATGCCTTGACTCCTTTACCCTTCGCGAACGCGGCCCCCTTCCCGCGAACGCGAAGGGCATTTTTGCCCAGTCATTTTAATACTTCAAAAACAGAATAGTTACGGGATTTTTCACCCAAAACACACGAACTCATCTTCTCCACAGCCCATGGGCGATCTTTAGAGCTCTTCTTCACCAAAGCTTCTTGGGTAAGTATTATCTTACTCGTTTTCTTCATTTTCTATTATCATTTATCAAATTCCTAGACCTAAATTCTGAATCTATTTCTTGGAA
>NC_031989.1:108235417-108237875 GCF_001879085.1 Nicotiana attenuata | reverse complement strand
ATAAAGATCCCTGCCAGCCTCTCCGAAGAATAGGTAGTACATACTGGAATGAAGTGCGCGGACTTGGTCAGCCGATCCACAATCACCCAAATCGAATCAAACTTCTTCAAAGTCCGAGGGAGACCACTCACAAAATCCATAGTAATCCTCTCCCACTTCCACTCTGGAATAATCATCCGCTGAAGTACACCTCCCGGTCTCTGATGCTCATATTTTACGTGCTGACAGTTGAGTCATCGAGCTACAAATCCTACAATATCCTTCTTCATCCTCCTCCACCAATAATGCTGCCTCAAGTCCTGATACATCTTAGCGGTACCCGGATGAATGGAATACCGCGAGCTGTGGGCCTCCTCCAATATCAACTCCCGAAGCCCATCCACATTTGGCACACAAATCTGGCCCTGCATCCTCAACACGCCATCATCATCAATAGTCACATCCCTGGCATCATCATGCTGAACCCTGTCCTTAAGGACAAGCAAATGCGGATCATCGTAATGGCGCTCTCTGATGCGATCATACAAGGAAGACCGAGAAACCACACAAGCCAAAACCCGACTAGGCTCCAAAATATCTAATCTCACCATCCGATTGGCCAAAGCCTAAAAGTCAACTGCGAAGGGTCTCTCCCCAACTGCAATGTACACCAATCTCCCCGTACTAACCGTCTTTCGGCTCAAAACATCGGCCACTACATTGGCCTTTCCCGGGTGATACAGAATGGTAATATCATAATCCTTGAGTAACTCTAGCCACCTCCGCTGCCTCAAATTAAGATCCTTTTGCTTGAACAGATGCTGAAGACTACGATGATCAGTAAATACCTCACAAGATACACCATACAAGTAGTGCCCCCAAATCTTCAAAGCATGAACTATAGCAGCCAACTCCAAATCATGTACAGGGTAGTTCTTCTCGTGGGGCTTCAACTGGCGAGAAGCATATGCAATAACTCTACCCTCCTGCATCAACACACATCCAATCCCAACTCTCGAAGCATCACAATATACAGTATAAGAACCTGAAGCTGATGGCAAAACCAACACTGGAGCCGTGGTCAAAGCTGTCTTGAGCTTCTGAAAGGTCTCCTCACACTCGTCCGACCACACAAATGGAGCACCCTTCTGAGTCAACTTGGTCAAGGGCGATGCAATAGAGGAAAATGCCTGAACAAACCGGCGATAATAACCTGCTAACCCAAGGAAACTGCGAATCTCTGTGGCCGAGGTCGGTCTAGGCCAACTCTGTACTTCCTCTATCTTCTTCAGGTCGACTTGAATACCCTCGCTGGACACCACGTGCCCCAAGAAAGCCACTGACCCAAGCCAAAACTCACACATGGAGAACTTTGCATAAAGCTTTTTCTCCCTCAATCTCTGTAGTACAACTCACAAATGCTGTGCGTGCTCCTCCTGACAACGCGAGTACACCAGAATATCATCAATGAAAACAATAACGAACGAATCCAGATACGGCCGTAACACACTGTTCATCAGATGCATGAACGCTGCTGGGGCATTAGTCAGCCCAAAGGACATAATAAGAAACTCATAGTGCCCATATCTAGTCTTGAAAGCAGTCTTCATAATATCTGAATCCCTGATCTTCAACTGGTGATAGCCCAAACGGAGATCAATCTTGGAGAACACCCTCACTCCCTGAAGTTGGTCAAATAAATCATCAATGCGGGGCAAGGGATACTTGTTCTTCACTGTTACTTTGTTCAATTGCTTGTAGTCAATGCACATTCTCATGGTGCCATCCTTTTTCTTCACAAACAGAACCGGTGCACCCCACGGTGACACACTAGGCCGAATGAACCCCTTATCTAGGAGTTCCTGATGATGATCCTTCAACCCTTTCAACTCCGCTGGTGCCATACGATATTGCGTAATGGAAATGGGCTGAGTGCCCGGCACCAGGTCAATACCAAAATCAATGTCCCTGTCCGGTAGCATGCCCGGCAGGTCTGCAGGAAAAACATCGGGAAACTCCCTCACAACTGGGACAGAATCAATGCTAGGAGTCTCGGCTCCAACGTCCCTCACAAATGCCAAATATGAAAGACAGCCCTTACCAACCATGCGCTGGTCCTTTAAGAATGAAATCACCTTGCTGGGAACATAGTCAGTCATACCACGCCACTCGATCCTCGGTACACCCGGTATAGCCAAAGAGACTGTCTTAGCGTGACAGTCTAGAATAGCATGACATGGAGATAGCCAGTCCATGCCCAAAATAACATCAAAATCTACCATGCTCATAGCAACAGATCAACTCGGGTCTCCAGACCCCCAATAGTAACCAAACATGACCGGTATACATGGTCTACAACAACAGTATCGCCCACCGGGGTAGATACATGAACAGGTAAAGCAAGACACCCTCGGGTCGTACCCAAATGATGAGCAAAATATGAGGACACATAAGAATAGGTGGAACCGGGATCAAATAA
>NC_031989.1:108230408-108233136 GCF_001879085.1 Nicotiana attenuata | reverse complement strand
TCACTCAAGAACAGTATCACGCCCCTCGGGCTCAGCATCAGTCGCTCAGATCAGTATCTGCCCCTCGGGCTCAGTATCATATCATATGGGTACCCGCGCTCACTGTGGGTGTGCAGACTCCGGAGGGGCCCCTTACGGCCCAAGCGCTATATCAACATAAGGCCTGAAAGCCTTCACACATCACACTCGAGGCCTGAAAGCCTCCTCACAATACACTCGAGGCCTGGAAGCCTCCTCACAATACAGTCGAGGCCTGAAAGGCTCCTCACAATACGCTTAAGGCCTGAAAGCCTGACTCAGTCCAGAAACATCATAAGCCCCTCGGGCATCAATAAAATACTAGTTCTCAGCCCAAACAGCAGTGAAAATGTCATTAAAATTTCAGGATTCAATTAAAACGGCTGAGTTTGCAAAACAATATAATTATAGGGACTGAGTTCAAGTAACATATCAAAATAGTGAGGAAATAGTGATAACAATCCCTGAAGGATTCAAGTAATTGGCATTAAGCCCAAAACATGGTAATAAGCCCAAATAACGATGACAAACAAATCAGCTTAGTCAATTACGTAGTAAAATATCAAACGGGGCGGACCAAGTCACAATCCCCAGTAGTAAACAATCCCGCGCTCGCACTTAAGCGCGTGTTTCACTTCAATATAGCACTAAGTTGTGCAAATCTGGGGTTTCAAACCCTTAGGATATCATTTACTATCATTACTAACCTCAAGCTGGCCCAAGTCCTAGCTCGCTATTCCCTTGCCTCGTAAATCAACCTCCTCGCGCATCGAATCTGGCCAAAACCACAACGAATACATTACAATAGGCTAAGGGAATATAACCCAATCGAAAAGACTCGAAAAACATCAAAATTCACAAAGTTGGCAAAACCCGAGCCCCGGGCCCACTTCTCGAAAAATCAAAAAATTAACATCACCGGATTCTTTATCTCACCACGAGTCTATACATATCAAAAATTCCAAAATCCCAGCTCAAATTCTCCCTCAAATCCCAATTTTCATTCAGAAAGTCAAGCCCTAATTCTTCCCTTTTTAATCAAATTTCCATGAATTTAAGTGTTGATTCTTCAATTAAATGATGTTTCTAGGTCATAAGACTCACCCCTAATTAAACCCAGTCGTAAGCCTCTTTAATCCTCGTCAAAAAGCTCTCAAGGTTGCTCAAAAATGGTGGAAATAGACTAAGCTTCGCGGAACAAAATGAGCATTAAAACCCTTTTGATAACAGGGATTTTCGGATCTGCGGTCCCACCACAGCATCTGCGACTACCGCTTTCGCGGTTAGTTTCCGCTTCTGCGGATACTCACTTAAAGACCATGACCGCTTCTGCGGTCGTCTACCGCATATGTGGACCTCGCTCCTGCGGGTGCTTGTCCGCTTCTGCGGAATTACCATAGTCCAAACTTTTCGCTTCTGCGACCAAAATACCGCATCTCCGGCATCGCAGATGCGGCTGCATGCCCGCACCTACAGAAACAACCCTTTTTCTCACAACTCACACCTGCGACCAACCACATACATATGCGGAACCGCATATGCGGCCCTTCTTCCGCAGATGCGGAAAAACCAGATACCAGTAAAACCTGCAATTCACCAAGGTTCAAAACTACTCGATAGCCATCCGAAATTATCCCGAGGCCCCTGAGACCTCAACCAAAAGTGCCAACCTATCCTAAGACATGATTCCAACTTGCTCCAATCATCAAAACACCAGACTTAACACCAAAACCATCAATTTACATCAGATACAAGCCTAAGTTCTTCCAAAACTTCCAAATTACGCATTTGATCAAAAACCCGACCAAAACACCTCCGAATGATCTGAAATTTTACACACACATCCAAAATCACCTAACGAAGCTAGAGAAACTCTCGGAATCCCATTACGTCCCTCGGATCAAAATCTCACCTACCAACCGGAATTCGCCAAAATACTAACTTTGCCAATTAAAGCCTAATTCTACACCGGACCTCCAAAACAAATTCCGATCACACTCCTAAGTCACAAATAATCCCCCGAAGCTAACCAAATCACCTGAGATCACATCCGAACCCTCTAACTCACATGTCAACATTCGGTTGACTTTTCCATTACCAACCTTCCTTAAAGAGACTAAGTGTCTCATTTCCATCCAAAACCAATCCAAATTGACTCGTTCACTCAAGACTCTTATAATAAAACATAAGGAAGTAGAAAACGGGGGAAATAGGGCGGTAACTCACGAGACGACGGGCCGGGTTGTCACACATCCTTAGAACCACGGCCTGGTTGATTGAATATGGACATAGGCAGATATAATGGATCACTCCTAAGGTCGACCGTGTGCCTGTTGGGCCTATTCCTAGCACATGGCACA
This sequence comes from Nicotiana attenuata, assembly GCF_001879085.1. Classification (NCBI taxonomy): domain Eukaryota; kingdom Viridiplantae; phylum Streptophyta; class Magnoliopsida; order Solanales; family Solanaceae; genus Nicotiana; species Nicotiana attenuata. The sequence goes on along the minus strand of NC_031989.1, from coordinate 108,230,758 downwards.
TTACTCTCAAAATAATATGAACAAAAATGAGCAGTTTCCTTCGCAAGATAAGCTTCGCATATAGATCCTTCAATCTTATTCCTCTGCTTAACAAATTGTTTGCATTTGCCAATTGTCCTACTTAATTTCAGGTTAGCCAAGAACATTTGTTCAAATTAAAACATAAAATTACATCAAACTTAAAATATTACCTCTCAAAGGGATACATCCATCTGCATTGAACAGGCCCTCCAAGTCGTGCCTCGTGTACAAGGTGGATTGGAAGGTGTTCCATCACATCAAAAAACCCACATAGAAATATCTTTTCCATCTTAGTAGAAGTTACGCGAATGTTCTCGATCCATACCGGA
>NC_031989.1:108214331-108230383 GCF_001879085.1 Nicotiana attenuata | reverse complement strand
ACCAGAGGAGAGATGTGAAAGGATGGCTTGTCACAGCTCTACCCCTTCGCGAACACGCGACCCTCTTGTCGCGGCGACGCGAAAGGCAATTTTGCGCACTTAATATTTTAAGTTCAGAACGTAGGTGGTCGGTTTTTCTTCATAACATAGAACCTGCCGAGTTTTCTTCTTCCTCCAAGGTCCTTAGGTGCAATCCACATAGATGGAAGCTTTCTCGTTCATCTTATAAGACCCTCGGTTGAGGTACTAGGTAAAACTAAATCCCAACTCTTTTCTCTTCATCTTTTCCATCATTATTTTAGTTGATTCTAACGCTTAAATCCTGTAATTTAGGGGTATAAATGGGGAAAATGTTACATGAACTAGCTAGGGCTTTTTACTTTTATTGATTTAGAGACCTTTGTTTTTGGGGTCGAATTTGAGAAAATTATATATTCGGGCTCAGTGGGTGAATGGGGATTGAAATTTTGGTCCGAACCTTCGTGTTTTGACCAAGCGCGGCGCCCGGGGGCGATTTGGAATTTTGGGAAGAAACATCAAAATCTTATATTTAGGCATTGGGTTTTGATTTAGTCTAGCATATACTGTATAATAAAGTTCGTTCCATATGATAGATTTGATTGAAGTTGGAGCCTAATATCGTGAGGGATGGGTTGTCGCGGATTGTTTAGCCGTGGAAGTTGAGGTATGTGTTGTCTAACGTTAGTTGAGGGATTAGGAGTCGAGTCATAATTTGCTACTTTGTTTTGGTGGCTGTGTATGACTTTCTATAGGCATGGTGAGGTATCTATGGCGTTGGCTGTCTAGCAATGACCGTGTAGATCCTAAATTGCTAGTTGTTGTATTCTCTAATTGCATTCTATGAAGGACTTGGTTGAAGACCTTTGATGCCTGAAAAAATATTCTAAATATGACTAAGAGTATTGGTGTTTAATGTGTTAAGTAGAAATTGAAATAAGGTTGGCTAAAGCTGGATCTTCCCTTTGCTGGGCCTAGTTTGATTGATATTCTTGTTCCTTGCCGGATTCTCTTGTTGATACTGTGTTTGGATTAAAAATGGGAACAGGTGGTTACGGCCTACCCACAAGAAATATGGAATGGGAGCGGGGGTAGCCTACCACAGCATGATATATTGAAATGGGAGCGAGTGGTAGCGCTCTACCACAAATGATATGAAAATGGTAGTGATGGTAATCCTACCACAAATGATATATTGAAATGGGAGAGTGGTAACGTCCTAGCCACATATGATATAACGAATGGGAGCGGAGTGGTAACGCTACCCAAATGATATTGAGGTGGGGCGAGTGGTAACGGCCTCCACAAATGATATATTGAAATGGAGCGAGTGGTACACCTACCACAACTGATATTGAAAGGGCAGGCGAGTGGCGTACGCTTACCATAAAGTATATATTTAATGGAGCAGTGGTACGCTTACACACAAATGATATTGAAATGGGAGCGAGTTGTACGCCTCCAATATATATATGAAGTGGGAGCCGGGCGGTACGCCACCAGTGAGTACTGAATGGGAGCGGTGGTACGTCCTACCACGTGACATTGAAATGGGAGTGCGGTGGTAGGCCCTACCACTGAGATATTGGAGCTTAATGGGATCGGGTTGCCGCTGCAACAAGATGAGTTAATATGAAAGTTTGCTTATCTTTTCATTATTGTAGAAGTTAAACTGTAGATGTACGTACATTAATCCTGATATATTTGTTTCTATCTGTTGCCTCGCTAAAGCATGCTCCTTCCCAGCTTTTAAAATTGTTAGTTTCTTCACTATTTTTCCGTTGTACCTTGTATATATATATAATACTGCACAGTTTATCTGGAGTCTGGTCCTAAGCCTCGTCACTACCCCGTCGCCGGGGTTAGGCCCAGGCACTTACGCAAGACATGGGTTGTTTGCTGATTGCTACACTGTGCTCTTTTGCAGGGCAGATTCCGGTGTTGGAGCAGCAATTGAGAGGCAGCAGCATTTAGACGGGAGTCAGGCTTCGTCAAGCGAGACACACGAGGTAAGCCTTGCCGAAACTGTCGCAGGCCGGCGGTTCCCTTATTCTCTCTTTTTAGCTGTTCGCCTCATTGTCTTGAGACAAACTATCTATTTTTCTTTCAGACCTTGGTATTTGAAATTCTTTGAGCGAGTTCTGTGAGTAATTGTGGAAACCACGTCGTTGGGTAGAGGTTATATTGACTATTCCGCATTTTTGATTCAGTTTATAATTAGGATTCCCGCATACTACTTAATTTCGTTGTTTTTATATATATTGCTATACTAATTGTAAAAAGGGATTATGTTTGTAATAACAGAAAGTAACTAAAATTGGTATCAGAGGCACTAGGTTACATTAGGTTATCACAACTCACAGGAAAACTTGTAGAAGTCCTGGAGGATTGGTACGAAGACGTCTGTATTTATTCCCCAGGGCTACACGAGTTAGGAAAAGTTCACATTTGTTCTCTTCTTGTTCGTGCGATTTGGCTTCTAATTGCTGATTGAATTTCTTCTTTGTTCTTTCGTTGTAGCGAGAACACGCGCTTCCACATCTACCGATCACAACTACCGAGCCCCAGGCAACTCTGCTAGGCGGGGCAGAGGGGACGAGGCCGTGCGTAGAGACCGAGGTGGGGGCAGAGCTCAGCCCCGAGCAAGTCAGCACAGCGGGGAGCCTCGGGTTGATTTTGAGGAGGAGGTTCGGCCCCGCCGCAGCAGTTCCGGTGGCCCGCAGGCGGTCCAGAGGGGTTATTGCTACCCAGTTTTCTTCAGCGATGCTTTGGTCTGGGTTTGCTGGGCCTCATGGAGAGTGTCACCGAGCAGGCATTGCTTCCTGTAGCACCAGCACTTCTCAGGCGGGAGGAGGTAGCCCAGACTTCTGCTTACATCGGTACTTCCGAAGTCAGGTAGCGTCCCAGGGTCCAGATTCCAGTGGTTACAGCCAGCTATTGCAATTCGTCCGGGGATAGTTTGCTCAGACCGAACGATGGCGCGGCTAATGTCGCAGATGCTCTTGAGGTTCTGGACAGGTACAAGATTCCACTATACATTCATCGGTGTCCTTCTTCTGAGGACCAGGATTTCTTATATAGCTGCCACGAGTTCTTCGGAAATGGGCATTGTTGAGTCCAATGAGTTGATTTTGCTGCATTTCGCCTATCTACGAATCGCCAAGACTTGGTGGAACGGGAATTTCTGTTTAGCTAGAACGCAGCAGGTACGCCGTCTATGACCTTGGGACAAGTTTTTCAAGAGTGTTTTTGGAGACAGTTTTCCCGTTAACTCAGGAGGGAGTGCTTATCGGAGGCTAGTTTGAAGCGCTCCAGCAGAGGTCTATGACGTCCACTCAGTAGTGGATGACCAGGTTCATTTATCTAGCTCGCCATGCTCTTGTCATACTTCCCAATAAGAGAGAGGGTGAGGAGTTTATTGATGGTTTGATTCAGCCGATTCGTCTCCAGATGGCCAGGCAGACTAGTAGTGGCCAGGGCAATGTGGCCGAGAGTTGAGATGGTTCTGTACAGGGGGTGGTCACGGGGGATGACAAGAGAGTCCATCATTTCCGGCAGATTAGTTGGTACACTATCTGGAGGTATAAAAAGAGATTCATATGGTAGGGTCAGCCTTCTAGGCCTTTTCCAGTCAGCCCTCCAGGTTTTCTCAAAGGTGCCCCAAGTGATCGTGTGGTTTTCGTGGGTGGTATTTTGACCAGCAGTCTTCAGTGCCCATCAGCACCTACCAGTACACTCGCGCTTCAGAGTTTCCAGGGCCGTCCCCGGGGGCTTGTTTCACTGTGTGGTGACACGAGGCACATTGCTAGGTATTGCCACTCGAACTTGAGCATTTCTTAGCAGCACGGTCCCCGTCTATTTGATTCAGAACAAACTTCCACAGGACGCCACTTATAGTCCATTGAGAGGCGGGGGGTAGAGAGGTACTAGAGGTGGAGTAGAGGGTCATAGAGGTGGAGCTCAGACGGCCAGAGGTGGAGAGCCAACAGCAATGCCGTCCCAGGAGGTAGATCAGAGTGGTGGGGCCGCAGCCCGATGTTATGCTCTTCGGGCTAGGCCGGGTAGAAGAGCTTCAGATGCAGTCATTACAGTAGCATACTGGTTTGTGATAGAGATGTCCAGTGTTGTTTTGATCTGGGGTCTACGTAATCGTATGTGTCATCCATTTTCGCCCATATTTGATCATGCCTAGTGATTGCATTGGGTCATATCCTGTTTATGTGTCTACGCTGGTGGGTGATTCCATTGTGGTTCGATGAGTCATCGCTCTTGTGTTATGGTGATTGGGGGCCTGGAGAACTCGTGTAGAATCTTGTGCTTTTAGATATGGTCGAGTCTTGATATCATATTGGGGATGGACTGTTATACCTTATCACGCTATCTTGGACTGCATGCAACTGTGACTTAGCTTTACCAGGTATTTCTCGCTTAGAGTGGAGAGGGACTCCAGGTCATTGTCTCCTGCTGTGTCATATCGTATGTGAAGGCTCGGCGTATGGGTCGAGAAGGGGTGTTTGGCTTATTTTGCCTTATGCTCGGTACTCTAGATGGCTGAGGTTTTCTTTATTGATTCTGTGCCCGTTGTTTGGTGAGTTCCCGTGATGTTTTCCCTTCAGACTTGCTGGTATGCACCTGACAGGGATATTGTCTTCTGCCGTTGATCTGGTTCCGGGCACTCAACCCATTTTATTCCACCATATCATATGGCCCGCCGGAGTTGAAGGAGTTAAAGGAGCAGTTGCAAGATTTGCTTGAGAAGGGTTTTCATTAGACCCAGTGTTGTCTCTTGGGTGCGCCGGTGGTTTTGTCAAGAAGAAGGATGGGTGAATGAGAATGTGTATTGATTACCAGCAATTGAACAAGGTAACAGTCAAGAATAAGTATCCACTACGAGGATTGATGATGTGTTCGACGCCAGCTTCAGGGAGCTAGGGTATTTCAAGATTGACTTGCGATCTGGCTACCATCAGTTGAGGATTAGGGGCATCCGAATGTCCTAAGACAGCTTTCCGTACTCGTTGGGCATTATGAGTTCTTGGTCATGTCATTGGTTGACCAATGCCCCACAACATTTATGGAGTGATGAACCGAGTGTTCAGGCCATATTTAGACATGTTCGTGATAGTCTTTATTGATGATATTTTGGTGTACTCCGCGCAGCTACGGAGGAGCACGAGCAACCACCTTAAATGTGGTTCTTCAAGACTCTAAAGGATAGTCAGTTATATGGCAAGTTCTCCAATGTGAGTTTTTGGCTAAGTTCGGTTGCATTCCTGGGTCACGTTTATCAGCAGAGGGTATTCAGGTGGACCACAAGAAGATTGAGGCAGTCAAGAACTGGCCTAGACCAGCATCAGCTACAGAGAGATTTCGGTAGTTTCTTGGGTTGGCAGGCTACTATTGTCGGTTTGTGGAGGTTTTCATCTATTGCAGCCCGATGACCAGGTTGACTAGAAGGGTGCCCAGTTCATATGGTCGCACGAGTGTGAGGCGAGCTTTCAGAAGCTCAACGACAGCTTTGACTACGAACACGGTGTTGGTTTTGCCACAGGATCAGGGCCTTATACAATTTACTACGATGCTTCCCGTCTTGGCTTGGTGCGTGTTGATGCAGGATGGCAAGGTCATTGCCTTATGCTTCGAGGGCATTGGAAGATTCATGAGAAGAACTATCCAATGCATGATTTAGAGTTGGCAGCCATAGTTCACACAGCATTAAAGATTTGAGGCATTATTTTGTATGGGTGGCGTGTGAGGTGTTACATGATCAAAGGAGTCTTTAAGTACTTGTTCAAGAAAAAAGAGTTGAATTTGAGGAGATGAGGTAGTTGGAGTTGTTGAAAGACTATGATGTCACATTTTATATCATCCGGGGAAGGCAATGTGGTGGCGATGCTTTAGTAGGAGGTAGCCAGTATGGGCAGTCTTGCGTATATTCCAGCAGTCAGAGGCCGCTTGCTTTGATGTTTCAGGCTTAGACAATCAGTTCGTGATGTTGGATGTTTCTGAGCCAGTCGTGTGTTGGCTTGCACGGTCGCTCGTTCTTCATTATTGGAGCATATCCGTGATCGGCAGTTTTGATGATCCCCATTTGGTGTGTCCTTAGAGACACGATGCAGGCGTGGAGGTGCCCAGCAGGTTACTTAGATGATGATGGAGTTTTGAGATGCAGGGCCGAGTTGTGTGCCCAATGTGGAATGGGCTTCGAGAGTTGATTTAGAGGAGGCCCACAGTTCAGGTACTCTATCATTCGAGCGCGCGAAGATGTATCAGGATTTTGGCGGCATTATTGGCGTAGAATGAAGAAGGATATTGTGGCATATGTGCGCGGTGTTTGAATTGTCAGCAGGTTAAGTATGAGCATTAAGAAGGCCTGGCGCTTTGCTTCAGGGGAATTAAGCTTCCCGAGTGGAAGTGGAGAGGATCCATGGATTTTGTCACTGGGCTTCCGTTGACTCGGAAGAAGTTCGATGCGACATGGGTTATTGTTGATAGGCTGACCAAGTCAGCGAATTTCATTCCTGTGGCAGTTTCCTATTCTTCTGAGATGTCGCGAGATCTATATTCGGGAGATTGTTCGCCTTGATGGTGTGACCGTGTCTAATCTTTGGATCGGGGTACGCAGTTACGTCAGCTCTAGAGAGCAGTTCAGCGAGAGTTGGGCAGCACGGGTTGAGTTGAGCACAACATTCATCCCCAGACGGAGGGCCAATCCGAGCGGTACTATTCAGATTTTGGAGGATATGCTCCGAGCTTGTGTTATTGACTTTGAGATTGTGGGATATAGTTCTTGCCTTTTCAGAGTTTGCTCAACAACAGCTACCAATGAGCATCCAGATGCTCTTATGAGGCTTTTATATGGTAGGCGGTGTCGGTCTCCGGTTGGATGTTTGAGCCGAGAGAGGCTCGGTTGTTGGGTACAGATTTGTTCAGGAGGCCTTGGACAAGGTCAAGATCATTCAGGATAGGCTTCGTTAGCTCAGTCTAGGCAAAAGAGCTATGCAGATCGTAAGGTTCGAATGTAGCTTTCATGGTTGGTGAGCGGGTATTGCTCTGAGTGTCGCCTATGAAGGGCGTGATGAGATTGGGAGGAAGGGTAAGCTTAGCCTAGGTTCATTGTCCGTTTGAGATTATTGATCGAGTAGGGAGAGGTGGCTTACAGACTTGCATTGCGCTAGTTTTATCAGTCGTGGCATCCAGTTTCATGTATCATCGCTTCGGAGGTATCAGCCGATCCACTCACGTGTTGATTTCAGCACTGTCCAGTTGGACAAGGACTTGTCTTATGAGGAGGAGCGTGGCTATTTAGACCGCAGGTTCGTCAGTTGAGATCAAGAGTTTTCCTTCAGTTCGTGTTCAGTAGAGAGATCAGCCTCCTTAGGCTCGACTGCGAGTCCGAGTCTGATATGCGGAGCCGTTATCCCCATCTTTTCTCGGCTCAGGTACTTCTTTCTATTGTTTTCGAGCACGAACGGTTGTTTTAGAGTGGAGAATGTGACGACCTAAAGGTCATCACTGTTTTCCTATTATTCCGTGCTTCGGGCCTTGAAACTCATTTTTAGTCGCCTGATTGCGTGCGAGTCCGGGACGTAGCTGGATAAGCCTAATGTGAAATCTGTGAAAAATGCTAAAAATTTGGTATTAAAATTAATAAGTTTGACTTTGGTCAACATTTTGGGTAAACGGACTCGGACCCGTGATTTGACGGTCCGGAGAAGTCCGTAGAAAATAACGGGACTCGGGCGTATGCACTGAATCAAATTCCGAGGTTCAACCCGAGAAATGAATATTTGAGTAACCTGTTTTTCTGAATTATTAAGGAAAATTGAAATAAAATTGTTTAGAACATGTTGGTATCGGGCTGTATGTTGGTTCTGGTGCGCGTACAATGTCTTATACTGTGATTTAAGATAATTCTGTAAAGTTTGGTTGAAATCGGACGTCGTTCGACGGTTTCGGACTATAAGTTCTAAATTTGAATGTTATCAAGTTTGAAGAAAATATTAATTTTGAGGTTTGATTCATTGTTTTTGATGTTATTTTGGCGATTTGATCGCACGGTTAAATTCGTAGATGTTGTTACTTAGTGTGTGTGTTTGGTTAGGAGCACCGAGGGTCGGGTGTGTTTCAGAGGTGTTTCGGGGTGGTTTCAAACTTAGGAATGTTGCAGAAATTCATTCAGCCTGGTTGCAGACAACAGTTCTATCTTGCGTTCGCGAAGCTCCTTACGGTAGGAGAAAGCTATGATTTTCCCTTCAATCGCGTTCGCACTACTGACTCGCATTCACGTAGAGTCTTTTGACTCTGAAGAACTTAGCCTCAATTTTACTCATCGCGTCGCATCTATAGGCTCGCGTTCGTGCAGTTTAATAGGGCTCCTTCTAGCGTTCGCGTAAGTGTCCACGCGTTGGGTAGGCCAAATCTTTAACCCCCAGTATTTTCCCTCTTCGCGTTCTCACTCTTCAGCTCACGCAGGCGATGGCTTGTCTCTAACCCTTCGAAAACGCGACCCTCCTGTCAGCGAAGGGAATGGAATTTTGCCCAGTTATATTTTATGTTTCGGAACAGTAGGGTCGCGTTTTCTTCATAAAAAATCCGAGTTTTTCTTCTCCAAGGTCCTTAGGCATCCATTGAAGCTTCCTTTCATCAAGACTCTTGGGTTAGTAATCTAACTCGTTTCTTCATTTTCCATCATTATTTATTGGATTCCTAAGCGGAAATCATGTAACTTAGGGTGAAATTGGGGAAAAATGTATAGAACTAGGGCTTTTTACTTTTTATTGATTTAGACCTCGTTTTGGGGTCGAATTGAGAACAATTATATATTTCGGGCTCATGGGGTGAATGGGGGATTTGATTTTGGTCCGAACCTCGTGTTTTGACCAAGCGTGCCGGGGCGATTTTGGAATTTTGGGAAGAAAGCATATAAATCTATATTTAGGCATTGGGTTTGATTTATCTAGCATATATTGATATTATAAAGTCGTTATTTGCATGTTTGATTGAGTTGGAGCCGAATTACGTGAGGGATGGCGGTTGTTGGCGGATTTGTTTTAGCCGTGGAAGTTGAGGTATGTGTTCGGTCTAACGTTAGCTTGAGGGATAGGAGTCGATCATATTTGTACTTGTTTTGGTGCTGTGTATGAAGTATAGCGCTGGTGACGAGTATGTATGCGTTGGTGTCTAGCATGACCGTGAGTCCTAAATTGCTAAATTGTTGTATTCCTACTTGATTCTATGAGTATTTGGTTGAAGATTTGATGCCTAACAAATATTTAAATATGATAAGTATGGTGTTAATTTGTGTTAAGTAGAAATTGAATAAGGTTGGTTATAGCTGGATCTCCCTTGCTGGCTAGTTGTATTTGATATTCTTGTTCCCTTGCCGGGATTCTCTTTGTGATACTGTGTTGGATTAAAATGGGAAGCGGTGGTACGCAACCAAAAAAATATGGAATGGGAAGAGGGTGGTACGCCTACCACACATGATATATTTAAAATGGGGGCGAGTGGGTACGCCTACCACAAATATATTGAAAGGGAGCGAGTGGTACGCCTCACAAATGATATTGAAATGGGAGCGAGTGGTACGCCTACACAAATGATATATGAAATGGGAGCGAGTGGTAGCCTACACCATGATATATTAAAATGGGGAGCGGTGGTTCGCCTACCATAAATGACATTGAAATGGGAGCGAGTGGTACGCCTACAAATGATATATTGAAATGGGAGCGAGTGGTACGCCTACCACAACTATATTGAAATGGGAGCGAAGTGGTACGCCTAACAAATGATATTGAAATGGGAGGAATGCCACAAATGATATATTCAAATGGGAGCGGGTGGTACGCCTACCACGAGTGATATGAAATGGGAGGCAGGTGGTACGCCTACCACAAGTGACATTGAAATGAGAGCGGGTGGTACGCTACCATGGGATATTGAGAAATGGGATCGGTTGTACGCCTACCATGGGATATTGAGAAATGGGATGGGTTGCAGCCTGCAACAAGATGAGTTGAATATGAAAGTTGCCTTATCTTTTCATTATTGTTAGAAGTTAACTGTAGATGTAACGTCCAATTAATCCTGATATTTTTGTTTCTATCTGTCACCTCGGAAGCATGCTCCCTTCCCCAGCTTAAATTGTTATTTTCTTGCTATTTTTCCGTTGTACTTGTATATATATTAGTTCTGCACAGTGTTTATCTGAGTTTGGTCCTAGCCTCATCACTTACCTCGCCGGGGTTAGGTCAGGCACTTTACGCAGCATGGGGTGGTTGTGCTGATTCTACACTCTGTGCTCTTTTTGCACAAGATCTCGGTGTTGGAGAGCAATTGAGCAGACAGCAGCATTAGTACGGAGCAGGCCTTCGTCAAGCGAGACCCGAGGTAGCCTTGCAGACGTCTGCAGGCCGACGTTCCCTTATCTCTCTTTTAGCCTGTTGCCTCATTGTCTTCGAGACAAACAACTTATATTGTTCTTTCAGACCTTTGTATTTAGAAATTCTTAGCAGTTCGTGAGTATTGTGACACAGTCTTGGTAGAGGCTTATATTGACTTTTCCGCATTTTGATTCAGTTTCTATAATTATAACTTCCGCTACAACTTACTTTCATTGTTTTTATATTGTTGCTATAAATTCTTAAAAAGGGATTATGTTGTAAACGAAAGTACCTAAATTTGGTCTTGCCTAGCTTCTACGAGTAGGGCCATCACGACTCCCGAGGGTGGGGAAATCGGGTCGTGCAATATACTAAGTGTATAGTATATATATGTAGATATAGTATAGTCTATTATTATATACAAAGTGTATTAGTGTATTATATAAATACACTATACTATAATATATAAGTGCGTCTATATATATATATATATATGTGTGTGTGTGTGTGTGTGTGGTGTGTGTGTGTGTGTGTAAATAACACACACAGAATATATAATATATAAATAAATAATAATATACATAGCTAAATGAGTAAAAATCCTAAATTAATACTCACGTATGTAACATAATTTTAAATTGAACTAAAAATAATTTATTTTTGTTATATATATTAGCGACCAACTTTAGTCGCCATTTTTGGTCAAACGGTAAAATAATTGGCGACCAACTTTGGTCGCTATTTGTGTGAATAGTCAAAACTTATTTGGCTACCAAAATAGCGACCAAAGTTGGTCGCTTTTTTTAATTCCAGTAGCAAAACCAGGTTCCCCTCCCATTCTTTCAAATTTTCCCCAAAATATTTCTTCTTTCTCTCACACTCAAACCCGCCCCCCTTCGATCCCAGCAGCAGCGAGCCCCCCCCCCCCCCCCACCATCGGCGACCACTCATGGGCCGCAGCACCCGTCGGCGACCTCCACTCCAAGGTAGTTTCTCTCCTATTTCATAGTTTTTTTTCCGAAAAACAGTGATTAAGGTTCACTTTCTCCATGTTAGGGTTCAATTTCCTCATGTTATATATTATTGTAATTTTTAGGGTTCTTTTTAATAATTTTTTAGGGTTCAAATAAATTAACTATTTAGGTAGACTAATTTATATATGGGGTTAAATTTTCAATTTATGAAGCAACAACAAGAAGCAGATAAAGAACATTAAAAATACTAAATTTAAGCCTTTCAAAAGGACATGAAAAATTTAATTAGGATATGAATTGGTTCAAGGCTTTAGCAAAATGATATACAAATAGAAATAAAAGGTTTATATTAAAGAATTTTAGATATGAATTGGTCTTTTAGTTAACTAAAAAAAGATTAGGATATGAATTAACTAAATTAATTTCCTCTTATTTTATTTGTATAGATGGAACTCGTACTTGGATGTACAATAGGATTATCTATCGACAGGGATAGGGAGGATTTTATAGAAGGGGTGATGACTTTATTAGACATGCAATGTCACTTTCCACCATACTAAGCTGAAGGGTAATTAGGTGCCGTTGTACTAGGTGCGAGGTGTATGAAGTTTTGGACAACCGGCGGAAAGTTAAGCAGCATCTTTAGAAGGGGGTTTATAGAAAATTACTTTGTGTGGACTAATCATGGAGAGATCGATGGTAGCCATGGGATATTTCAATACATGATTGTGGTGAACAGTAGTTAGGAGGTGGAAATTATAAATCGTGATTCTAAGAATTCATGATATGGTATGCGGATGCTTTTGGGATGCACTTAGGGGTCTGAGCCAATGAAATGTTGAACAACTTCTCTAATGATGACGCAAAACGTTTTTATGAAGATTTAGAGGAACTAGTCATCCACTACGTAACGGAAGTTCGCACTCTGAGTTGTCTGTTGCAGTTAGATTACTAAGTATGAAATCTGATTGGAATATTTCTCAAGGAGCCATGGACTCCTTCATTGACTTATGCGTGAACTTAGTTGCCCTGATATCGAATTACCTGGTGATTTCTACAAGCAAAGAGATTAGTTTCTAAGTTAGGACTTTCATCAATATGAGAATGATTGTTGTTCAAGAGGCTTTCCAGTGGGAATATGGTCGCTATCAAGTCGATGCATTATTTACCTTTATACCTAGGCTAAAGAGGTTATATGCGTCGATGAGTTCTGCTCCTCATATGAGATGGCACTTTGAAAATAGAAGACCACTTGGTGTTATGTGTCATCCTTCAGATGGAGAAGATTGGAAGCACTTTGATAGGATATTATCAAAGATTTTGCTAGTGAACCAAGAATGTTCGATTAGGTCTAGTGGCGATGGCTTCAACGCTTTTTTCTGTATCTGCCACCCTATTCATGTTGCCTGTCTTTCTTACACTTATAATCTACCACCGAGTTTTGCATGACTAGTCCATATATATTCTTAAATTTTATTATCCTGGTCCACGTAATCTGAAACGTTTGATTTATTATATTTGCAACCTTGATTGATGAGCTAAAAACAATTGTGTACGATGGTGTTGAAATATATACATATCAACCAAGCAGAATTTGATTTTGCGTGCTAATTTAATGTGGACAATTAACGATTTTCCTGCGTATGGAATGTTGTCCTGGGTGGATGATGCTAGGAAGCTAGCCTTGTCCTTGACTGCATGGAAAATAGTAAAACGTTAACTTTGAAATATGGCCTGAAAGCAATCATGGTTTGATTGTCATGCGTCAATTCTTCCTCCTTGATCATTGAGTTTAGAAGGATGAAAAATGCATTTCAAAAAGAATAAAATGAAATATGATTTCGCCTCCGTACTTTCAGGCGAGGAAATTTGGTTGAGGTCAGAACTTCGTAAAGTTACTGAAGCTCACTTATAGATTCCGCCGAGTACGGTGGTTACTACAATATTGTGAAACAGAGTATATTTTGGGAGTTGCCGTATTGGAAGGATAATCTTCTCCGTCACAACCTTGATGTCATGCATATTGAGAAGAACTTTTGACAATTTGTTCAACACAGTGATGGATGTTAAGGTAAGACAAAGGATAAACCGAAGGCTAGAATGGACTTACAAGAATATTGCAGGCGGCTGAATTATACTTACAGACAACAAATAATGTAAGGTGTTCAAGCCGAAAGCAAGTTACACATTCACTTTGGAGAAAGACGGCAAATTTGTGATTGGGTAATGAAATTGAAGTGCCTGAGGGTTAAGCGCTCGAATTTTGGAAAAAAAGTTGATATGGAGGGAGGGAAGTTTGGAGCCATTTGAAAAGTCATGACTGTCATGTTTTTCATGTAGACCTAGTGCCTATTGCATTTTCTGGTTTGCCTGAACGAAATCTGGAAACCCATCACAGATAGATTAGTTTGTTTTCAAAGACTTGCGTTCTTCCACATTAAGGGAAGAAAACCTACTCCGGATGGATAGTGTTTCAAGCCCTATCTGGATTCCCTCGTGATTTGTTTTTATTGATGATATCTTGATCACTCCCGCAGTCGAGAGGAGCATGAGCAACATATTCGGATCGTTCTTCAGACTCTAAGAGACAGCTAGTTATATGCTAGGTTTTCGAAATATGAGTTTTGATTGAGTTCAGTTGCATTCTTGGGTCACGTTGTATCAGCATAGGGTATTCGGGTGGATCCTAAGAAGATTGAGGCAGTCTAGGACTGGCCTAGACCCACATCAGCTATAGAGATCCGGAGTCTCTTGGGTTTGGGGGGTATTACCGTCGGTTGTGGAGGGGTTTTCATCTATAGCAAATCCAATGACCAGGTTGACCCAGCTCAATATGCATGACATCAAGGTTGTGACAGAGAAGATTATCCTTCCAATACGGCAACTCCCAAAATATACTCTGTTTCATCCAATTATGAGTAACACCGTATCCGGGGAATCTATAAGGTGGAGCTTCAGTAACTTTACTGAAGTTCTGGACCCTCTCCCAAATTTCCTCACCTGAAAGATCGGAGGTGGGAAATCATATTCCATTTTATTCTTTTTGAATGCATTTTTCATCCTTCTAAACTCATGATCAGGAGGCAAGAATTGACGATGACAATCACACCATGATTGCTTTCGGCCATATTTCAAAGTGAACGCTTTACTATTTTCCATGCAGTAAGGACAAGCTAGCTTCCCAGCAGTCATCCACCCAGACAACATTCCATACGCAGGAAAATCATTAATTGTCCATATTAAATTAGCACGCAAAATGAAATTCTGCTTGGTTGATATGTCATATGTTTCAACACCATCGTACCACAATTGTTTTAGCTCATCAATCAAAGGTTGCAAATATACATCAATCAAACTTTTTGGATTACGTGGACCGGGGATAATACAATATAAGAATATATATGGACTAGTCATGCACAACTCGAGTGGTAGATTATAAGGTGTAAGAAAGACAGGCCAACATGAATATGGTGTGGCAGATACAGAAAAAGGCGTGAAGCCATCCGCACACAGACCTAATCAACATTCCTTGGTTCACTAGCAAAATCTGGATATGTCCTATCAAAGTGCTTCCAAGCTTCTCCATCTGAAGGATGACACATAACACCAGGTGGTCTTCTATTTTCAAAGTGCCATCTCATATGAGGAGCAGAACTCACCGACGCATATAACCTCTTTAACCTAGGTATAAGAGGTAAATAATGCATCGACTTGATAGCGACCATATTCCCACTGGAAAGCCTCTTGAAACGAGGCTTTTCGCAAAATTTACAATTGTCCAAACCTGCATCATCTTTATAATATAACATGCAACCATCTTCACAACAATCAATTCTCATTGACGAAAGTCCTAACTTAGAAACTAATCTCTTTGCCTTGTAGGAATCACCAGGTAACTCGATATCAGGGTCAACTAGTTCACGCATAAGGTCAATGAAAGAGTCCATGGCTCCTTGAGAAATATTCCAATCAGATTTCATACTTAGTAATCTAACTGCAACAACAACTCAGAGTGCGGACTTCCGTTACGTAGTGGACGACTAGCTTCCTCTAAAGCTTCATAAAAACATTTTGCGTCATCATTAGGAGTTTGTTCAACATTTTCATTGGGCTCACCCCCAAAGTGCATCCCAAAAGCATCCGCAACCATATTATGAATTCTAGAATCACGATTTGTATTCTCCACCGACCTACTACTTTCACCACAACCATGTTATGAAATATCCCATGGCTACCATCGATCTCTCCATGACTAGTCCACACAAAGTAATTCGCTATAAACCCCTTACTATAAAGATGAACCTTAACTTCCTCCGATTTTCCAAACTTCATACAGTCGCACCTAACACAAGGGCACCTAATTACTCCTTCATTTATGTATGGCGGAAGTGACATTGCATGTCTAATAAATTCATCAACCCCTTCTACAAAATCCTCCCGCAATCCCCGCCGATTAGGATAATTTCTATTGTACATCCAAGTACGATGTTCCATCTATATAAATAAAGCAAGAACAAATTAATTTAGTTAATTCAAGTATTTATAATGTATTCTTATTTAGGACAATGTATTTACAAGTACTCTTATTTAGGTATTGCTAATGTATGAATTGTTTCTTTTCACAATTTAACTCAATATAAATTAATACAAGAACTAAAAGATCATAATTTCT
>NC_031989.1:108158593-108214086 GCF_001879085.1 Nicotiana attenuata | reverse complement strand
GCTTTCCGGCTATGCGCCCGGACTGCGCACGCAAATCGAGACAACCCTAAATGAGGTTTTCAAGGCCTCGGAAGCACGGAATGAGTAAGAAAATAGGTGATGACCCTTTGGGTCGTCACAGGGAGGGGAAACCCGGTTTTGCTACTGGAATTAAAAAAAGCGACCAACTTTGGTCGCTATTTTGGTAGCCAAATAAGTTTTGACTATTGCACCAAAATAGCGACCAAAGTTGGTCGCCAATTTTTTTACCGTTTGACCAAAATGGCGACCAAAGTTGGTCGCTATATATATAACAAAAATAAATTATTTTTAGTTCAATTTAAAATTATGTACATACGTAGTATTAATTTAGGATTTTTACTCATTTTAAGCTATGTATATATATATATATATATATATATCTGTGTGTGTGTATTTACACACACACACACACACACACACACACACACACACACATATATATATATATATATAGACGCACTTATATATTATAGTATAGTGTATTATATAATACACTATACACTTTGTATATATAATAGACTATACTATATCTACATATATATACTATACACTTAGTATATTGTCACGACCCGGATTTCCCACCCTCGGGAGTCGTGATGGCGCCTACTCGTAGAAGCTAGGCAAGACAAATTTAGGTACTTTCCGTTTACAACATAATCCCTTTTTAAGAATTTATAGCAACAATATAAAAACAATGAAAGTAAGTTGTAGCGGAAGTCTTAATTATAGAAACTGAATCAAAATGCGGAATAGTCAATATAAGCCTCTACCCAAGACTGGTGTCACAATACTCACGAACTGCTAAGAATTTCTAAATACAAAGGTCTGAAAGAACAATATAAGTTGTTTGTCTCGAAGACAATGAGGCAACAGGCTAAAAAGAGAGAATAAGGGAGACGTCGGGCCTGCAGACGTCTGCAAGGCTACCTCGGGTCTCGCTTGACGGAAGGCCTGCTCCCGTACTAATGCTGCTGCTGCTCAATTGCTGCTCCAACACCGAGATCTGTGCAAAAGAGCACAGAGTGTAGAATCAGCACAACCGACCCCATGTGCTGGTAAGTGCCTGACCTAACCCCGGCGAGGTAGTGATGAGGCTAGGACCAAACTCCAGATAAACCTGTGCAGATATATATATACAAGTACAACGGAAAAATAGCAAGAAAATAACAATTTAAGCTGGGGAAGGGAGCATGCTTCCGGGGTGACAGATAGAAACAAAATATCAGGATTAATGGTACGTACATCTACAGTTTAACTTCTAACAATAATGAAAAGATAAGGCAACTTTCATATTCAACTCATCTTGTTGCAGGCGTGCAACCCGATCCCATTTCTCAATATCCCATGGTAGGCGTACAACCCGATCCCATTTCTCAATATCCCATGGTAGGCGTACCACCCGCTCCCATTTCAATGTCACTTGTGGTAGGCGTACCACCTGCTCCCATTTCAGTATCACTCGTGGTAGGCGTACCACCCGCTCCCATTTGAATATATCATTTGTGGCCATTCGCTCCCATTTCAATATCATTTGTGGTAGGCGTACCACTCGCTCCCATTTCAATATCAGTTGTGGTAGGCGTACCACTCGCTCCCATTTCAATATATCATTTATGGTAGGCGTACCACTCGCTCCCATTTCAATATCATTTGTGGTAGGCGTACCACTCGCTCCCATTTTAATATATCATGTGTGGTAGGCGTACCACCCTCTCCCATTCCATATTTCTTTTGGTTGGCGTACCACCCGTTCCCATTTTAACCCAACACAATATCACAAAGAGAATCCCGGCAAGGGAACAAGATAATATAATGTTTTCCCGGCGAGGGAGCAAGAATGTCAAATCAACTAGCCCGGCAAGGGAGATCCAGCTATAACCAACCTTATTCAATTTCTACTTAACACAATTAACACCAATACTTAGTCATATTTAAATATTTGTTAGGCATCAAAGGTCTTCAACCAAGTACTCATAGAATCAATTAGGAATACAACAATTTAGCAATTTAGGACTCACGGTCATGCTAGACACCAACGCATACATACTCGTCACCATGCCTATACGTCATACACAGCACCAAAACAAGTAGCAAATATGACTCGACTCCTAATCCCTCAAGCTAACGTTAGACCGAACACATACCTCAACTTCCACGGCTAAAACAATCCGCAACAACCGCCATCCCTCACGAATTCGGCTCCAACTCAATCAAATCTATGCAATAACGACTTTATAATATCAATATATGCTAGATAAATCAAACCCAATGCCTAAATATAGATTTATATGCTTTCTTCCCAAAATTCCAAAATCGCCCCCGGGCACGCTTGGTCAAAACACGAGGTTCGGACCAAAATCAAATCCCCCATTCACCCATGAGCCCGAATATATAATTTGTTCTCAAATTCGACCCCAAAACGAGGTCTAAATCAATAAAAAGTAAAAAGCCCTAGTTCTATACATTTTCCCCAATTTCTACCCTAAGTTACATGATTTCCGCTTAGGAATCCAATAAATAATGATGGAAAATGAAGAAAACGAGTTAGGAGTTACTAACCCAAGAGGTCTTGATGAAAGGAAGCTTCAATGGATGCCTAAGGACCTTGGAGAAGAAGAAACTCGGATGTTTTTATGAAGAAAACGCGACCCTACTGTTCCGAAACATAAAATATAACTGGGCAAAATTGCCATTCCCGTTCGCGACAGGAGGGTCGCGTTTGCGAAGGGTAGGAGCTGACAAGCCATCGCGTTCGTGAGCTGAAGAGTGAGAACGCGAAGAGGAAAATACTGGGGGTTAAAGATTTGGCCTACGCCAACGCGTGGACACTTACGCGAACGCTACGAAGGGAGCCCTATAAACTGCGCGAACGCGAGCCTATAGATGCGAACGCGATGAGTAAAATTGAGGCTAAGTCTTCAGAGTCAAAAGACTCTACGTGAATGCGAGTCAGTAGTGCGAACGCGATGAAGGGAAAATCATAGCTTCGCTAACGCGAAGGAGGCTTCGCGAACGCGAAGAAGGAACTGGGTCTGCAACAGCTGATGAATTTCTGCAACATTCCTAAGTTTGAAACCACCCCGAAACACCTCTGAAACACACCCGAGCCCTCGGTGCTCCTAACCAAACACACACACTAACTTAACAACATCCTACGAATTTAACCGTGCGATCAAATCGCCAAAATAACATCAAAAACAATGAATCAAACCTCAAAATTAATAGTTTTTCTTCAAACTTGATAAACATTCAAATTTAGAACTTATAGTCCGAAACACCTCGAACGACGTCCGATTTCAACCAAACTTTACAGAATTATCTTAAATCACATATAAGACTTGTACCGCGCACCAGAACCAACATACAGGCCCGATACCAACATGTTCTAAACAATTTTTATTTCAATTTTCCTTAATAATTTCAGAAAAACAGGTTTACTCAAATATTCATTTCTCGGGCTTGGAACCTCGGAATTTGATTCAGTGCATACGCCCGAGTCCCGTATTTTTCTACGGACTCTCCGGGACCGTCAAATCACGGGTCCGAGTCCGTTTACCCAAAATGTTGACCAAAGTCAAACTTATTAATTTTAATACCAAATTTTAGCATTTTTCACAGAATTTCACATTTAGGCTTTCCAGCTACGTGCCCGGACTGCGCACGCAAATCGAGGCGACTAAAAATGAGGTTTTCAAGGCCTCGGAAGCACGGAATAAATAGGAAAACAGGTGATGACCCTTTGGGTCGTCACATTCTCCACCTCTAAAACAACCGTTCGTGCTCGAACGAACAATAGAAAGAAGTACCTGAGCCGAGGAAAAGATGGGGATAACGGCTCCGCATATCAGACTCGGACTCGCAGGTCGATGCCTAAGGAGGCTGATCTCTCTACTGAACACGAACTGAAGGAAAACTCTTGGATCTCAACTGACGAACCTGCCGGTCTAGAATAGCCACCGGCTCCTCCTCATAAGACAAGTCCTTGTCCAACTGGACAGTGCTGAAATCTAACACGTGAGCTGGATCGGCGTGATACCTCCGAAGCATGGATACATGAAAAACTGGATGCACGACTGATAAACTAGGCGGCAATGCAAGTCTGTAAGCCACCTCTCCTACTCGATCAATAATCTCAAACGGACCAATGAACCTAGGGCTAAGCTTACCCTTCCTCCCAAATCTCATCACGCCCTTCATAGGCGACACTCAGAGCAATACCCGCTCACCAACCATGAAAGCTACATCTCGAACCTTACGATCTGCATAGCTCTTTTGCCTAGACTGAGCTGAACGAAGCCTATCCTGAATGATCTTGACCTTGTCCAAGGCCTCCTGAACCAAATCTGTACCCAACAACCGAGCCTCTCTCGGCTCAAACCATCCAACCGGAGACCGACACCGCCTACCATATAAAGCCTCATAAAGAGCCATCTGGATGCTCGATTGGTAGCTGTTGTTGTAGGCAAACTCTGATAAAGGCAAGAACTGATCCCACAAATCTCCAAAGTCAATAACACAAGCTCGGAGCATATCCTCCAAAATCTGAATAGTCCGCTCGGATTGGCCGTCCGTCTGGGGATGAAATGTTGTGCTCAACTCAACCCGTGTGCCCAACTCTCGCTGAACTGCTCTCTAGAAGCGTGACGTAAACTGCGTACCCCGATCCAAAATGATAGACACGGTCACACCATCAAGGCGAACAATCTCCCGAATATAGATCTCGGCGAACATCTCAGAAGAATAGGAAACTGCCACAGGAATGAAATTCGCTGACTTGGTCAGCCTATCAACAATAACCCATGTCGCATCGAACTTCTTCCGAGTCAACGGAAGCCCAGTGACAAAATCCATGGTAATCCTCTCCCACTTCCACTCGGGAAGCTTAATCCCCTGAAGCAAAGCGCCAGGCCTCTAATGCTCATACTTAACCTGCTGACAATTCAAACACCGCGCCACATATGCCACAATATCCTTCTTCATTCTACGCCACCAATAATGCTGCCGCAAATCCTGATACATCTTCGCGGCGCTCGGATGAATAGAGTACCTGGAACTGTGGGCCTCCTCTAAAATCAACTCTCGAAGCCCATCCACATTGGGCACACAAACTCGGCCCTGCAATCTCAAAACTCCATCATCATCTAAGGTAACCTGCTGGGCACCTCCACGCTGCATCGTGTCTCTAAGGACACACAAATGGGGATCATCAAACTGCCGATCACGGATATGCTCCAATAATGAAGAACGAGCGACCGTGCAAGCCAACACACGACTGGGCTCAGAAACATCCAACATCACGAACTGATTGTCTAAGGCCTGAACATCCAAAGCAAGCGGCCTCTGACTGGCTGGAATATACGCAAGACTGCCCATACTGGCTGACCTCCTACTCAAAGCATCGGCCACCACATTGGCCTTCCCCGGATGATATAAAATGGTGACATCATAGTCTTTCAACAACTCCAACTACCTCATCTGCCTCAAATTCAACTCTTTTTTCTTGAACAAGTACTAAAGACTCTTGTGATCAGTGAACACCTCACACGCCACGCCATACAAATAATGCCTCCAAATCTTTAATGCGTGAACTATGGCTGCCAACTCTAAATCATGCATTGGATAGTTCTTCTCATGAATCTTCAACTGCCTCGAAGCATAGGCAATGACCTTGCCATCCTGCATCAACACCGCACCAAGCCCAATACGGGAAGCATCGTAGTAAATTGTATAAGGCCCTGATCCTGTGGGCAAAACCAACACCTGTGTCGTAGTCAAAGCTGTCTTGAGCTTCTGAAAGCTCGCCTCACACTCGTCCGACCATATGAACTGGGCACCCTTCTAGGTCAACCTGGTCATCGGGGCTGCAATAGATGAAAACCCCTCCACAAACCGACAATAGTAGCCTGCCAACCCCAAGAAACTCCGAATCTCTGTAGCTGATGCTGGTCTAGGCCAGTTCTTGACTGCCTCAATCTTCTTTGGGTCCACCTGAATACCCTCTGCTGATACAACGTGACCCAGGAATGCAACCGAACTTAGCCAGAACTCACACTTGGAGAACTTGCCATATAACTGACTATCCCTTAGAGTCTGAAGAACCACTTTAAGGTGTTGCTCGTGCTCCTCCTAGCTGCGGGAGTACACCAAAATATCATCAATAAAGACTATCACGAACATGTCTAAATATGGCCTGAACACTCGGTTCATCAACTCCATAAATGTTGCTGGGGCATTGGTCAACCCAAATGACATGACCAAGAACTCATAATGCCCATACCGAGTACGGAAAGCTGTCTTAGGGACATCGGATGCCCTAATCCTCAACTGATGGTAGCCAGATCGCAAGTCAATCTTGGAAAATACCCTAGCTCCCTGAAGCTGGTCGAACAAATCATCAATCCTCGGTAGTGGATACTTATTCTTGACTGTTACCTTGTTCAATTGCTGGTAATCAATACACATTCTCATTGACCCATCCTTCTTCTTGACAAATAACACCGGCGCACCCCAAGGAGACACACTGGGTCTAATGAAACCCTTCTCAAGCAAATCTTGCAACTGCTCCTTTAACTCCTTCAACTCCGGCGGGGCCATATGATATGGTGGAATAGAAATGGGTTGAGTGCCCGGAACCAGATCAATGCAGAAATCAATATCCCTGTCAGGTGGCATACCCAGCAAGTCTGAAGGGAAAACATCAGGGAACTCACAAACAACGGGCACAGAATCAATAAAGGAAACCTCAGCACTAGAGTACCGAGCATAAGCTAAATAAGCCAAACACCCCTTCTCGACCATACGCCGAGCCTTCACATACGATATGACACAGCAGGTAGAATGACCTGGAGTCCCTCTCCACTCTAAGCGAGGAATACCTGGTAAAGCTAAGGTCACAGTTGGCATGGCAGTCCAAGATAGCGTGATAAGGTGATAACTAGTCCATCCCCAATATGATATCAAAGTCGACCATATCTAAAAGCAACAGATCTACACGAGTCTCCAGACCCCCAATCACCATAACACAAGAGCGATGGACTCGATCGACCACAATGGAATCACCCACCAGCGTAGACACATAAACAGGAATACCCAATGCATCACTAGGCATGATCAAATATGGGGAAAAATAGGATGACACATACGATTACGTAGACCCCAGATCAAACAACACTGGAGCATCTCTATCACAAACCAGTATCGTACCTGTAATGACTGCATCTGAAGCCTCTACCTCGGGCCTAGCCTGAAGAGCATAACATCGGGGCTGGGCCCCACCACTCTGATCTACCTCCCTGGGACGGCATGCTGTTGGCTGGCCTCCACCTCTGGCGGTCTGAGCTCCACCTCTATGACCTCTACCTCCACCTCTAGTACCTCTACCCCCGCCTCTAACTGGATGGGCGTCCTGTGGAACGTTTGGTGCCTGAATCATAGGACGGGGACCGTGCTGCTAAGAAATGCTCGAAGTTCGAGGGCAATACCTAGCAATGTGCCTCGTGTCACCACAAGTGAAACAAGCCCCCGGTGGACGGCCCTGGAAACTCTGAAGCGGCGGTGTACTGGTAGGTGCTGATGGTGCACTGAAGGACTGCTGGTCAAAATACCACCCACGAAAACCACGATCACTTGGGGCACCTTGAGAAACCTGGAGGGCTGACTGGAAAGGCCTAGAAGGCTGACCCCTACCATATGAATCTCTACCTCCAGATGAGGTACCACTTAATCTGCCGGAATGATGGACTCTCTTGTCTCCCCCGTGACCACCCCCCTGTGACAGAACCATCTCAACTCTCGGGCCACATTGCCCTGGCCACTACTAGTCTGCCTGGCCATCTGGAGACGAATCGGCTGAATCAAACCATCAATAAACCTCCTCACCCTCTCTCTTATTGGGAAGTATGACAAGAGCATGGCGAGCTAGATAAATGAACCTGGTCTCATACTGAGTGACCGTCATAGAACCCTGCTGGAGGCGCTCAAACTGCCTCCGATAAGCATCCCTCTGAGTAACGGGGAGAAACTTCTCCAAAAACAACTCTGAAAACTGATCCCAAGTCAAAGACGGCGACCCTGCTGGTCTAGCTAAACAGAAATCCCTCCACCAAGTCTTGGCGGATCTAGATAGGCGAAATGCAGCAAAATCAACTCCATTGGACTCAACAATGCCCATGTTCCGAAGAACCTCGTGGCAGCTATATAAGAAATCCTGGGGTCCTCAGAAGAAGCACCGTTGAATGTAGTAGTGAGGATCTTGGTAAACCTGTCCAGCCTCCACAGAGCATCTGCGGACATAGCCGCGCCATCGTCGGTCTGAGCAACTATCCCCGGCTGAATTGCAATAGCTGGCTGAACCACTGGAATCTGACCCTGGGGAGCTACCTGCTTCGAAGTACGTGTAGCAGAAGTCTGGGCTCCTCCTCCCGCCTGAGAAGTGGCTGGTGCTACAGGAAGCAATCCTGCTCGGGTGACACTCTCCATGAGGCCCACCAACCAGACCAAAGCATCCTGAAGAACTGGGGTAGCAATAAACCCCTCTGGGACCTGAGCTGGGCCCACCGAAACTGCTGCGGCTGGGGCCGGAACCTCCTCCTCAAAATCAACCCGAGGCTCCGCCGCTGGTGCTGCTGCTCGGGGCTGAGCTCTGCCCCTACCTCGGTCTCTAGCACGGCCTCGTCCCCTGCCCCTAGCAGGAGTTGCCTGGGGCTCGGAGTGTTGATCGGTAGATGAGGAAGCGCGTGTTCTCGCTATCAACGAAAGAACAAAGTAGAAATTCAATCAGCATTGAGAAGCCAAATCGCACGACAAGAAAGAACAAATGTGAAACTTTTCCTAACTCTGTAGCCTCTGGGGAATAAATACAGACGTCTTCGTACCGATCCCTCAGACTCTACCAAGTTTGTCCGTGAGTTGTGAGACCTATGTAACCTAGTGCTCTGATACCAAATTTAGTTACTTTCTGTTTACAACATAATCCCTTTTTAACAATTTATAGCAATAATATAAAAACAACGAAATTAAGTAGTAGCGGAAGTCCTAATTATTGAAACTGAATCAAAATGCGGAATAGTCAATATAAGCCTCTACCCAAGACTGGTGTCACAATACTCACGAACTGCTAAGAATTTCTAAATACAAAGGTCTGAAAGAAAAATATAAGTTGTTTGTCTCGAAGACAATGAGGCAACAGGCTAAAAAGAGAGAATAAGGGAGACGCCGGGCCTGCGGACGTCTGCAAGGCTACCTCGGGTCTCGCTTGACGGAAGGCCTGCTCCCGTACTAATGCTGCTGCTGTTCAATTGCTGCTCCAACACCGGATCTGTGCAAAAGAGCACAGAGTGTAGCATCAGCACAACCAACCCCATGTGCTGGTAAGTGCCTGGCCTAACCCCGGCGAGGTAGTGACGAGGCTAGGACCAGACTCCAGATAAACCTGTGCAGATATATATATATACAAGTACAACGGAAAAATAGTAAGAAAATAACAATTTAAGCTGGGGAAGGGAGCATGCTTTAGGGGCAACAGATAGAAACAATATATCAGGATTAATGGTACGTACATCTACAGTTTAACTTCTAACAATAATGAAAAGATAAGGCAACTTTCATATTCAACTCATCTTATTGCAGGCGTGCAACCGGATCCGATTTCTCAATATCTCGTGGTAGGCCTACCACCCGCTCCCATTTCAATGTCACTCGTGGTAGGCGTACCACCCGCTCCCATTTCAGTATCACTCGTGGTAGGCGTACCGCCCGCTCCCATTTCAATATATCATTTGTGGTAGGCGTACAACTCGCTCCCATTTCAATATCATTTGTGGTAAGCGTACCACTTGCTCCCATTTAAATATATACTTTGTGGTAGGCGTACCACTCGCTCCCATTTCAATATCAGTTGTGGTAGGTGTACCACTCGCTCCCATTTCAATATATCATTTGTGGTAGGCGTACCACTCGCTCCCACCTCAATATCATTTGGGGTAGGCGTACCACTCGCTCCCATTTTACTATATCATATGTGGTAGGCGTACCACTCGCTCCCATTTCAATATATCATTTGTGGTAGGCATACCACTCACTACCATTTCAATATCATTTGTGGTAGGCGTACCACTCGCTCCCATTTCAATATATCATGTGTGGTAGGCGTACCACCCGCTCCCATTCCATATTTCTTGTGGTAGGCGTACCACCTGTTCCCATTTTAATCCAACACAGTATCACAAAGAGAATCCCGGCAAGGGAACAAGAATATCAAATCAACTAGCCCAGCAAGGGAGATCCAGCTTTAGCCAACCTTATTCAATTTCTACTTAACACAATTAACACCAATACTTAGTCATATTTAAATATTTTTTCAGCATCAAAGGTCTTCAACCAAGTCCTCATAGAATCAATTAGGAATACAACAATTTAGCAATTTAGGACTCACGGTCATGCTAGACACCAACGCATAGATACTCGTCACCATGCCTATACGTCATACACAGCACCAAAACAAGTAGCAAATATGACTCGACTCCTAATCCCTCAAGCTAACGTTAGACCGAACACATACCTCAACTTCCACGGCTAAAACAATCCGCGACAACCGCCATCCCTCACGAATTAGGCTCCAACTCAATCAAATCTATGCAATAACGACTTTATAATATCAGTATATGCTAGATAAATCAAACCCAATGCCTAAATATAGATTTCTATGCTTTCTTCCCAAAATTCCAAAATCGCCCCCGGGCCCGCTTGGTCAAAACACGAGGTTCGGACCAAAATTTAATCCCCCATTCACCCATGAGCCCGAATATATAATTTGTTCTCAAATTCGACCCCAAAACAAGGTCTAAATCAATAAAAAGTAAAAAGCCCTAGTTCTGTACATTTTCCCCAATTTATACCCTAAGTTACATGATTTAAGCGTAGGAATCCAATAAATAATGATGGAAAATGAAGAAAACGAGTTGGGATTTACTAACCCAAGAGGTCTTGATGAACGGAAGCTTCAATGGATGCCTAAGGACCTTGGAGAAGAAGAAACTCGGATGTTTTTATGAAGAAAACGCGACCCTACTGTTCTGAAACTTAAAATATAAGTGGGCAAAATTGCCTTTCGCGTTCGCGACAAGAGGGTCGCGTTCGCGAAGGGTAGGAGCTGACAAGCCATCGCGTTTGCGAGCTGAAGAGTGCGAACACGAAGTGGAAAATACCGGGGATCCAAGATTTGGCCTACGCGAACGCGTGGACACTTACGCGAATGCGATGAACGGAGCCCTATAAACTATCCGAACGCGAGGCTATAGATGCGAACGCGATGAGTAAAACGGAGGCTAAATCTTCAGAGTCAAAAGACTCTACGCGAACGCGAGTCAGTAGTGCGAATGCGATGAAGGGAAAAATCATAGCTTCGTGAACGCGAAGGAGGTGTCGCGAACGCGAAGAAGGAACTGGGTCTGCAACAGCTGAATAATTTCTGCAACTTTCCTAAGTTTGAAACCACCCCGAAACACCTCCGAAACACTCCCGAGCCCTCAGGGCTCCTAACTAAATACACACACTAACTCAACAACATCCTACGAACTTAACCGTGCGATCAAATCGCCAAAATAACATCAACAACAATGAATCAGATCTCAAAATCAATAGTTTTTCTTCAAACTTCATAAACTTTAAAATTTAGAACTTATAGTCCGAAACACGTCGAACGACATCCGATTTCAACTAAACTTTACTGAATTATCTTAAATCACATATAAGACCCGTACCGGGCACCGGAACCAAAATATAGGCCCGATACTAACACGTTATAAACAATTTTCATTTCAATTTTCCTTAATAATTTCAGAAAAACAATTTTACTCAAAAATTCATTTCTCGGGCTTGGAACCTCGGAATTCGATTACGGGCATACGTCCGAGTCCCATATTTTCTACGGACCCTCCGGAACCGTCAAATCACGAGTCCGGGTCCGTTTACCCATAATATTGAGCAAAGTCAAACTTATTCATTTTAATACCAAATTTTAGCATTTTTCACGGAATTTCACATTTTGGCTTTCTGGCTATGCGCCCGGACTGCGCACGCAAATCGAGGCGACTAAAAATGAGGTTTTCAAGGCCTCGGAAGCACAGAATAAATAGGAAAATAGGTGATGACCCTGTGGGTCATCACATATATATAATACTCTTAGTATATATAATACACTATACTATATATATATATATAAATATATATATATATATACGCCTTATTCGATATAACATTACCTAATACACTTATGCTTAGTGCATAGTATAACGTAAGTATATATATTATATATATAAAAGCTATATTCGATATAATGTTAGGTCATACACTTATACTTAGTGCATAGTATAGCGTAAGTATATATATTATATATATAATCTATATTCGATATCACATTACCTAATACACTTATACTTAGTGCATAGTATAGCGTAAGTATATATATATATATATATATATATATATATATATATATATATATATATATATATATAAGCTATATTCGATATAATATTCGGTAATACACTTATACTTAGTGCATAGTATAGCGTAAGTATATATATTATATATATAAGCTATATTCGATATAACATTACCTAATACACTTATACTTAGTGCATAGTATAGCGTAAGTATATATATTTTATATATATAAGCTATATTCGATATAACATTACCTAATACACTTATACTTAGTGCATAGTATAGCGTAAGTATATATATTATATATATATAAGCTATATTCGATATAACATTAGGTCATACACTTATACTTAGTGCATAGTATAGCGTAAGTATATATATTATATATATAAGCTATATTCGATATAATATTAGGTAATACACTTATACTTAGTGCATAGTATAGCGTAAGTATATATATATATATATATATATATANCCGAAGTCAAACTTAATCAATTAAAACATCAAAAAAAAAATATTATCTTTCTCACAAATTCATATTTAAACGTTCCGGCTACGCGCCCGGACTGCGCACACAAATTCGAGGCAACCCCCAAGTGAGGTTTTCACGGCCTCGAAAATACAGAGTGAGTAGGAATACAGGTGATGACCCTTTGGGTCGTCACAATAGTATAGCGTAAGTATATATATTATATATATATAAGGTATATTCGATATAACATTACCTAATACACTTATACTTAGTGCATAGTATAGCGTAAGTATATATATTATATATATATAATATATATATACGCCTTATTCGATATAACATTACCTAATACACTTATACTTAGTTCATAGTATAGCGTAAGTATATATATATTATATATATATATATATAAGCTATATTCGATATAACATTAGCTAATATACTTATACTTAGTGCATATATATATATATATATATATATATATATATATATATATATAAGGTATATTCGATATAACATTACCTAATACACTTATACTTAGTGCATAGTATAGCATAAGTATATACATATAACATTAGCTAATACACTTATACTTAGTGCATAGTATAACGTAAGTGTGTGTGTATATATATATATATATATATATATATATATATATATATAGAGACACACACACACGCTTCGTAGTACTATTCATCCCTTGTATTACAAAAGTAGTAACGGCTTATATTTATATTATTTAGATAGTAAATACAAAAAGTAATTTTTAATTTTGACCATTGTTGACCTGAATAGAGACCAACTTTGGTCGCTAATTATACATGAATTTAGTTGGCCACCAAAGTTGGTCGCTAAATTTAAATCAGATTTATTTATATTTTATGTAATATTTAAATTAATTATATAATTATTAAAATTTTATAACTGGGTCCCACCTTGGCGACCAATGTTGGTCGCTATCTGCCTTCCAATTAAGTAGCGACAAATATTGGTCGCAAATTTTAAATTATTTATATTTATATTTTATAATTTTTTTAAAATAATATTATAATTATTAAAATTTTGTCCGTGGGTCCCACTTTAGCGACCAACTTTGGTCGCTAATCTCAGTTAACGTTTGACCAAGCAAGTCTGACTAGTCCAGTCAACAGTTTGACTAATTTAGCGACCAACCATGGTCGCTAATGTGTTTGAACTATTTATTTTATTATTTTCGCTTGTTTAGCGACCAACGTTGGTCGCTTCTTGCCACAGACCAACTTTGGTCGCTAAAATTTGGTCGCTTTTTTCCGTAATTCTAGTAGTGGAAGAAAGGGCATCCCCCACCATCATAGCCTGCCAACCCTGCTTTCGTCCCACCACTAGATCAATCCCAAGAACCGCCCACTATTGATTCATCCCCACAACATGCACCAAGCTGCACCCCTTACCACCACTATCATGGCACCACTTCCCAAACCATACAAGCTCCACCAACCAACAACCCCATACCCCCATCCACCAACTACCCTTATTTTTGTAACACCTCCACCAGCTAAGATCCATCGATCTTCCAGTGATCCATTATTCGAAACCCAAGATAATCAGTACTATCCCCCAGAGCCTACCTTCAAGGCCCCAGATCATTACTCTTACGCTCCTCGTTTCGACCCTCCCGTTGAATATGAGAAACCACCTAAGAACCCGCACCTACAACATGAGGAGATGTTTAGGAAGGTGAGAAGCATGGATCAATCGCTCAGAAACATGCAAGGGTTGGGAGGTCAAGTGAATATAGCCTACAAAGATCTGTGTTTATTCCCTGATATACAGCTACCTGTTGGGTTCAAAATGCCCAAATTTGACCTGTATGATGGACACGGAGATCCCACGGCCCAGTTAAGGGGATTCTGCAATAAAATGAGAGGAGCCTGTAGAAAAGATGAGTTGTTAATGTGTGATGACCCAACCCGTCGTCACGTGAGTTACCGCCCCGTTTTTCCCATTTTCTATTTCTTTATGCTTCATTATCAGTGTTGGGTGTGAACGAGTTGATTTGGATTGGTTCAAGAAGGAAATGAGACACTTAGTCTCTTTAAAGAAGGTTTGTTTTGGAAAAGTCAACCGGATGTTGACTTATGTGTTAGAGGGCTTGGATATGAATTCCGATGATTCGGTTAGCTTCGGGGGATGATTTGTGACTTAGGAGTGTGATCGGAAGTAATTTTGGAGATCCGGTGTAGAATTAGGCTTGAATTGGCGAAGTTAGTATTTTGGCGAATTCCGGTTGAGAGGTGAGGTTTTGATCTGAGGGTCGGAATGGAATTTCGAGAGTTGCTGTAGCTTCGTTATGCGATTTGGGATGTGTGCGCAAAATTTCAGGTCATTCGGAGGTAATTTGGTTGGGTTTTTGATCGAATGCATATTTCGGATGTTTTAAAGAATTTAGGCTTGAATTCGATGAGAAATGATGGTTTTAGTGTTGTTTGAGGTGTTTTTATGATTGGAACAAGTTTGAATGATGTTATGGGAGGTGTTGGTGCTTTTGGTGGTGGTCCCGGGGGCCTCGAGGTGGTTTCGGATGGTTAACGGGAAGTTTTGGTTTGAGAACATAAGAACATTGCAGCTGTTTGTGGTATTGTCGCTTCTGCGAAAATGGGACCGCAAAAGCGGCACCGCAGAAGCGAGGTTCGAGCCACAGAAGTGGCAGGTATCACAGGTGCAGAGTGGCAACCGCATCTGCGGAGTCGCAGATGCGACGAAGTGGCCGCAGATGCGGAGTTTGGAGAAGTGAGGGGAAACCGCAAATGCGGTGTTTTGTCCGCAGAAGCGTAAGTCGCAAGTGCGGAAATTTAACCGCAGAAGTGGAAATATCCGCAGAAGCGGTGCATTGACCGCAGAAGCGGGAGTCGGAGATGCGGCTAAGGAGCCGCAGATGCGGAAATGACTGGTCAGTGATATTTAATTTCTCCTTCACGAAATTTCAAAGGGTTTTATATTTTCACTTCAGACATGGAGAATTTGGGCGAGTTGGAAGAGAGAAATCCAGGGACTTCTTTGAGGTAAGGATTTCTGAGTCTAAAACACAATTCTAAGGTGTTATTATGTGAATTTAGACTGAAAAAACTAAGGAATTAAGGAGCTAGAATAGAGGTTAGGGCTTGAACTTAAGAGAGTTAAGAATAGGGATTTGAGGGGTCATTGGGACTTCGATTTTGGTAATCTTTATATGTATAGACTCGTGGTGAGATAAGGATCCGTTGATCTTAAATTTTGTGATTTTCGAGAAGTGGGATCGGGTCTCGGGTTTTGCTAATTTTGAGATTTTAGCTATTTTTTCGATTATTTTCACTTGGGTATTGTTCCATTGGCATATTGTGATGTATTCGTTGTGGTTTTGATCAGATTCGACGCACGAGGAGGTCGATTCGAGAGGCAAGGGCATAGCGAGCTAGTATTTTTGGCCGGCTTGTGGTGAGTAATAGATGTAAATGTTGTTATGAAGGTTTGAAACCCCGTGTGTGCACATCGTAGTGCTATATTGAGGTGACATGCACGCCGGGTAGTAAGCGTGGGGTAGAGCACCGTTGGGGATTGTGACTTGGTCCGTCCCGGTAGATGAATATACTGCGTATTTGACTGAAATTCACTTATTATCATTTTAATTGAGCTAATTGCTATGTTTGGGCTTCGGGCCAATTGATTGAATCCTTCAGGGATTATTATTACCGGTTTCTTACCATTTTTACATATCATTGAACTCAGTCCTAGTATTTAATACTGTTTTGCAAACTCAGCCACTTTTTCTTAAACTTGAAACTTAATTAATATTTTTAATGAAGTTTGGGCTGAATATTTCTATATGATTGTGCTCGAGAGGCTTATGCGATTTTGGACTGAGTATGGGATCGGGCTGCATGCCTCAGCGGTATGATATTGATATTGATATGAGGCCAAGAGCCTAGTTGATGCCACGAGATGGCTTATTATTGCGCTTGGGCCGTAAGGGGCCCCTCCCCCGGAGTCTGCACACCCCCAGTGAGCGTCATCGACGATAAATAAATGGAGCTGGCTGCACGCTGCAGCGGGTACTGGACAGTACCGGTCTATGTGTTGCATTGCATATTTTGATTGTCATTTACTTATTTATCTGTTGTGATATTTCTATAATTGTTTTCACTGATTTACTGATTTTATGCTACTGGGTTCAAGTTGTTGTATTTATAGAATTACTTTGTGCCTATTAAGGATTTCTTATTCTGAGTCTTTATTTATGTTTATTACTCATTGGGTCGGAGTACTCACATTACTCCCTGCACCTTGCATGCAGATCCAGGTACTACTGAGGCTGAGTGAAGACTTCTCTGCCTAGCATCATATTTGGGAGTTTCACGATAGCTGCATTTGACGTTCGCAGTCCTGATCCTCCTTCTATCCTATTCATTTTATTTCAGCATTTCTTGAGAACGATGTGTAGTAGGTTGATACTCATGTATTAGAGGCTCAAACTTGTGACACCAGATTCTTCGAGCTATGTAGTTATTTTATATTTTGGGATTTTCGCATGTTCAACTCTATTCCCGGATATTAGTATTTTGACTTAGTAATTATCTATGTTAATTAATTCATGAACTAGATAAAATGGTTAAGGTTATTTAATTGGTCGGGCTTGCCTAGCAGTGTGTTAGGCGCCATCACGACCGGGGTTGGAGTCGTGACAAGTTGGTATCAGAGCGTAGGTTACTTGGTCTCGCGAGTCATGAGCCGGTTGGTAGAGTCTCGTGGATCGGTACGGAGACGTCTGTACTTATCCTCGAGAGGCTGCCAAACCTTTAGGAAAATTTCACATCTAGAAACTCTTGTCGTGCGACTTTGTTGAACTGAGAACAGCTATGCGAGACGATGAGCAGCGTCGTCTCGAGAAGTTTGGTAGGCTCCAGCCTCCGACATTCGGTGGTGCTGAGGGCGAGGATGCCCAGGGTTTTCTTGACAGATATTAGCGTATGCTCCGTACGGCAGGGATCCTTGAGTCGAGTGGTGTGGCATTTACTACTTTTTCAGTTCACGGGGGCTGCTCTTACTTGGTGGGAGGACTTTAAGAGGCTTAGGCCTGTCGGTGCAGCACCTCTGACTTGGCAGCAGTTCTCCGCTCTTTTTCTGGAGAAGTATGTACCTCAGTCCCGCAGAGAGGAGCTGCGTAGGCAGTTTGAGTGGTTGACACAGGGGGATATGACAGTGACTCAGTATGATATAAGGTTTTCACAGTTGGCCCGTCATGCTACTTAGATGGTTCCGTCAGATCGTGAGAGGATTAAGAGATTTGTGGATGGCCTTAACTACCATCTCCGTATTCTGATGACTAGAAAGAGAGTACTGGGTGCTACGTTTGAGGAGGTGGTGGATATCGCTCGTGAGATCGAGTCAGCTCGCCGTAGAGAGCGAGAGGAGAGGGAGGCTAAGAGGCCTCGTGGATCAGGCAGTTACAGTGGTGCTCCTTTGAGGGGCCAATTCCAGCAGGGTAGAGCTTGTTCTTTCAGGCATGCTCAGTCGGCCCGTCCAGAGTATCGATGGGGGATCTTCAGGCCGTGGTCATCATGGACCTCAGCAGGGTCAGCCTTCACTCAGCGCCCTCCCAGCTCAGAGTTCATCTCATGCCCCATCAGTTTAGGGTTCTTCTGCACCGAGTGCATCTGCTAGTCACTCCGGTGCGAGGGGTTCCCTTCAGTCCCCATCTCCAGTACCGGGCAGCTGTTATGAGTGCGGAGAGTTTGGTCACTTGAGGAGGCAGTGCCCTCGCCTTCGTGGCAGACAGCATCAGCAGAGGTGTCAGCCCTCGACTTCTGCTCCAGTTACTTCATCACCCGCCCAGCCATCTAAGGGTGGAGATCAGGTAGCCAGGGGTCGTGCTAGAGGTGGAGATCGATGAGGCGGTGGCCAGGCTCGTTTCTACGCTATACCGGGCAGGACAGATGCCATTGCTTCAGACGCTGTCATTACAGGTATTGTTTTAGTCTGCCACAGAGACACGACAGTATTATTTGATCCCGGTTCTACCTACTCATATGTGTCTTCATATTTTGCTCACCATTTGGGTACATCCCAAGGGTGTCTTGCTTTACCTATTCATGTATCTACCCCGGTGGGCGATACTATTGTTGTAGACCATGTATGCTGGTCAAGTTTGGTGACTATTGAGGGTCTGGAGACCGGAGTTGATTTATTGCTATTGAGCATGGTAGACTTCGATGTTATCTTGGGCACGGGCTGGTTATCTCCGTGTCATGCTATTCTAGACTGTCATGCTAAGACAGTCACTTTGGCTATGCCGGGTGTACCGCGGATTGAGTGGTCTTGAACATAAGAGAGTTAAGAATGGGGATTTGACGGGTGATTTGGACAACGATTTTGGTAATCTTTATATGTATAGACGCGTGGCGAGATAAGGAATCCGTTGATGTTAAATTTTTTGACTTTTGAGAAGTGGGCCCGGGGCTCGAGTTTTTTCTAATTTCGAGATTTTAGCTATTTTTCGATTGTTTCCCTTGGGTATTGTTCCATTGGCATATTGTGACGTATTCATTGTGGTTTTGATCAGATTCGATACAGAAGGAGGTCGATTCGAGAGGCAAGGGCATAGCGAGCTAGGATTTTTGGCCGGCCTGAGGTGAGTAATAGATGTAAATGTTGTTCTGAGGTTTTGAAACCCCGTGTTTGCACAACGTAGTGCTATATTGAGGTGACTTGCGCGCCGAGTAGCGAGCGTGGGGTAGAGCACCATTGGGGATTGTGACTTGGTCCGTCCCGGTATATGAATATACTGCGTATTTGACTGAAATTCACTTACTATCATTTTAATTGAGCTAATTGCTATGTTTGGGCTTCGTGCCAATTTATTGAATCCTTTAGGGATTATTATTACCAGTTTCTTACCATTTTTACATATCATTGAACTCAGTCCTAGTATTTAATACTGTTTTGCACACTCAGCCACTTTTTCTTAAACTTAATTAATATTTTTAATGAAGTTTGGGCTGAATATTTCTATATGATTGTGCTCGAGAGGCTTATGTGATTTTGTACTGAGAATGGGATCGGGCTGCACGTCGTAGCGGTATGATATTGATATTGATATGAGGCCGAGGGTCTAGTTGATGCCACGAGATGGCTTATTATTGCGCTTGGGCCATAAGGGGCCCCTCCCGGAGTCTGCACATCCCCAGTGCGCGCCGTCGACGATAAATAAATGGAGCGGGCTGCACGCCGCAGCGGGTACTGTAGAGTACCGGTCTATGTGTTGCATTGCATATTTTGATTATCATTTACTTATTTATCTGTTGTGATATTTCAGTAATTGTTTTCACTGATTTACTGATTTTATGCTACTGGGTTCAAGTTGTTGTATTTATAGAATTACTTTGTGCCTATTCAGGATTTCTTATTCTCAGTCGTTTTTTATGTTTATTACTCACTGGGTAGGAGTACTCACATTACTCCCTGCACCTTGCGCGCAGATCTAGGTACTACTGAGGCTGAGTGAGGACTTCTCTGCCTAGCATCATATTTGGGAGTTTCAAGGTAGCTGTATTTGACATTCGCAGTCCTGACCCTCCTTCTATCTTATTCATTTTATTTCTGCATTCCTAGAGAACGATATGTAGTAGGTTGATACTCATGTATTAGAGGCTCAGACTTGTGACACCGGATTCTTCGGGCTGTGTAGTTATTTTATATTTTGGGATTTCTGCATGTTTAACTCTATTCCCGGATTTTAGTATTTTTGACTTAATAATTATCTGTGTTAATTAATTCATGAAATGGATAAAATGGTTAAGGTTATTTAATTGGTTGGGCTTGCCTAGCAGTGTGTTGGGCGCCATCACGATCGGGGTTGGGGTTGTGACATAGTGGCATAATTTAGCCAGAGTCTGAGTGGCATAACATTAGAGTGGTACACTCACCAGGATCACAACAGATGGTATACCTGGGATGATTTGGCCCAAGTATACGCTCGTCATTTCCAATACAACATAGAAATTGTTCCAAATCATTTCTCCTTGACTAAGATAGAGAAGAAGCCTGGTGAATGTTTTAGGGAATATGGTTTTCACTGGAGAGAACGGGCAGCATGGGTTAACACTCCAATGTAGGAGGACGAAATGGTGGAATACTTTCTTCAAGCTTTGGAGCGTACTTACTTTGGCCATCTGATCTCGGCCATAGGTAATTCTTTCAATGAAGTAGTGAAAATGGGAGGATGGTAGAGGAAGGGCTTAAATTAGGCAAGATCATGAGCTATTCTGCCATCAAAGCAACTACTCAGGCAATCCATAATGGCACTGAAGGCGTGCTTGGAAAAAAGAAGAAACAGGATGTCGCTGTGGTCATTTCAGGATTGTGGCACGGCTCGGGGGATTCACCTACCCACTACACCCAACCTCGACCCCAGCTTCAAACCTATACCCCAAATCCATATAATCCACCCCAACACTACTTCCTACCACCAGAACCTCAGTATTCAGTTAGGCCATCCCAATATCATGTCAATCACGTCCAGTCATATGCCCAACCCCCTCCTCACCCGCAATGGCATGCATCTCCTCTACGAAACCTTTACCCACCTCCACAAACATACTGAAACCTTGCTGGTCCAAAATTTCGGGCCAAGCCAAAATTCAGGAATGAAAGGTTGCAGCGAAAGAAAACTTTCACCCCACTTGGGGATTCGTATTCCAGCCTATTTCAAAGGTTGAGGCAGTTGGATGTTTTGTGGCCAATTGAGTCGAAACTACCAAAACCCCCTCCAAAGAACCTAGATTAATCTCTCAGATGTGCATATTGTTCTGATACTTTGGGGCACGACACAAAAAAAGTATTGGCATTTGAATAACATCATCCAAGAGCTCATTGATACGAACAAGATTGTGATCCAGAGCCCGGAAGCACCCAACATCAACCATAACCTATTGCCAGCACATGCTGAAACGCATATGATTGAGATAGTGCACAAATATGGGAAGCCCAAGAAGCCCTCACAATCTATCATGATGATCCAGTCTAATGAAAGTTAATCAGTCAAGGACCTAGTTGTCACCAAAGCAACCTCTTAAATAGTTGAAGGATCGACAGACAAGTTGAGCATGCCAAATGATAAGCTAGTTGCGATAGTTGAAAAGAGGTCCCCAAGTGATATTTTAGCAATGCAAGAAAAGCCAAAGGTGATTGTGCCGGGGGTAGCAAGTAAGCCGGTCATAATTGTGGAGGGTGCTCACATGGTCCCTATCATTATCAAACCTGTGACCCAGCTGCCGGTAGCTAACACCAAGACTATCCCATGGAACTATGAGCGAGTGATAGTGACCTATAAGGGGAAGGAAGTTAAAGAGGAAGTTAACGAGGCTCAAGGATTAATTTGTTCGGGGAGATGTTTTGCCTCGGAAGAGTTAAGGAAAGCCAAAACACTCGTAGACATTCCTGTTCTAGTGGAGAAACCGGTCACTGAAGAAGAGGTGGAGGAATTTATAAGGAAAACGAAGGTACAAGATTACTCCATCGTGGAACAATTGAGAAAGACTCCTGCTCAGATTTCCCTGTTATCATTGTTGATCCATTCAAATGAGCACCATCGGGCCTTGATGAAGATTCTGAATGAAGCTCATGTCCCCGACAAAATCATAGTGAACCATTTGTAGAAGATTGCCAATATGATATTTGAGTATAATATGATCACATTCTCGGACGATGATTGCCTCTGGAGGGTACGGCAGACAATCGAGCCCTTTATCTCACAGTAAATTACGAAGATTTTGTGGTCACAAGGGTGTTAGTTGACAATGGTTCTAGTGCAAACATCTGCCCTCTCTCTACTCTGAACAAGTTAAAAGTTGATAATGAGAGGATTCACAAGAAAAGCATATGTGTCCGAGGTTTTGACGGAGGGGGAAAAGCCTCTATTGGCGACATCATGCTCGAGTTGACAATAGGACCAGTTGAATTTAGCATGGAGTTCCAGGTACTAGATGTGGCAGTTTCTTACAATTTGTTGTTGGGTACGCCTTGGATACATTTTGCCAAGGCAGTTCCATCTTCTTTACACCAGATGGTCAAGTTCGGTTGGGATGGACAAGAAACTATTGTCCCATTTATTGAAGCTGAAGAAGATAAAGGGTCGTGGGTCTATCAAGTTTCCGAACGGTATCGGTTGAAAAGATTCCGGAAGGAGAATACATTCCAGGTCCAAAGTTAGCTTCTACAAGCTTCATGGTAGCAACTGAGAGGTTGAAAAATGGTTCCGTGCCGGGCAAGGGTCTCAACCAGTGTTTTTGCCTGAAAATCTGGGTACATTTGGTCTGGAGTTCAAGCCTACAGGGAATGATGTGAAGAAGGTTAGAAAGCTGAAAAAGAAGGCATGGTCGCCCCCTAAGCCAGTCCCACGTCTCAGCAGTTCTTTTATCAAGGAGGGGGTCGTATAGCGTCCAGTGACAACATTTCCAAAGCCTGTGGTTGATTTTGATGAGGAATTGGTTAAATGGTTCCGAAATCTATTTAATGAGGTGAACATGGTAGAAACCGGGGAAGGTTCCAGCAAAGCGGATGCGCAGTTTATTGGGCAAAAAGTGAATCTTAACAATTGGGATGCAACTCCTCTCCCTACCCGAAAGGAGTTTTGGTAGTTTGCTTTGTTTTCCTTTAAGTTTATCTGGATTATTCCAGGGTTGTAATTCAGATTTTATTTTCTGTATGTTTTGATGTACAAACCCTTCTATCCTCTATTTTCAATGAAATGTAATTTCCCTTTTTTCTATTACTCCTGATAGTGTCATGTTTTTGTTTCTTCTTTCTATGTACAGTTCTTTTTATGCTGGTTTCAATGACATGACATGCATGAGGAATCTTCGGCCATGTCTTAAAAGCCAATCTAACACTGAAATAATAATCAAAGAAAAAGAGTGTGATGACGAAATAGAATACGATGAGGGAAACCAAGATAAGTGTGCACTTGGAACCACAAATCAGGGAGGAAATAATCAAAGCATTGTTCGAATATAAAGACATTTTTTGATGGTCATATGACGACATGCCGGGTCTAAGTATTTACTTGGTGGTTAACAAATTGCCCACTGACCCGGCATTCCCTCCCGTCAAGCAGAAGTTAAGAAAGTTCAAAACTGATATGAGTGTGAAGATCAAGGAATAAGTCACAAAGCAGTTGGATGCAAAGGTTATTTGAGTCACGCAGTACCCCACTTGGTTAGCTAATGTTGTGCCATTGCCAAAGAAGGACGGCAAGACCAGGGTGTGCGTTGATTACCGTGATCTCAACAAAGCAAGTCCAAAAGATAATTTTCCATTGCCAACTATTCATATTTTGGTTGACAACTATGCCAAGCATGAGATTGGTTCTTTTGTAGATTGATGTGCAGGGTACCACCAGATCGTGATAGATGAGGAGAATTCAGAAAAGACAACATTCATCACACCATGGGGGACTTATTGCTATCGGATAATGCCATTTGCTTTGAAAAACACTAGGAAACTTACATGTGGGAAATGACTACTGTGTTCCATGACATGATACACAACGAGATTGAGATTTGTGTGGATGATGTGATCGTAAAGTCAAAGCAATAGGCCGGCCATGTCGGAGATTTGAGGAAGTTTTTCCAAAGGCTCCGCAGGTACAATCTTAAGCTTAACCCTGCCAAATGTGCATTTGGTGTTCCATCCGAAAAACCGTTGGGATTCATAGTTAGTCATTGATGCATTGAGTTGGACCCGTCAAAGAACAAAGCTATCCAAGAATTTCCACCTCCAAGGAACAAGACTGATATGATGAGTCTTCTCAGGCGTTTAAATTACATCAACAAGTTTATTGCTCAACTCACAACAACTTGTGAGCCCATCTTTACATTGCTGAAGAAAGATGATGCAGTCAAATGGACTGATGAGTGACAGGATGCATTTGATAAGATCAAGGGGTACTTGACAAACCCACCTGTATTGGTCCCGCCTGAACCCGGGAGGCCTTTAATTCTTTATTTGACAGTCCTGGACAATTCGTTCAGCTGCGTGTTGGGTCAATATGACATCACTGGCAGGAAGGAGCAAGCCATCTATTATCTCAGCAAGAAGTCACATCCTATGAGGTTAAGTATACTCCCCTTGAAAGGACATGTTGCGCCCGGACTTGGGTGGCACAAAAGTTGAAGCATTACCTGTCATCCTATACAACTTACCTCATTTCTCGCCTGGATCCTCTAAAGTATATCTTTCAGAAGCCTACGCCCACGGGAAGACTTGCAATGTGGCAGATTTTGCTCACAGAGTTTGACATTATCTGTGTGACTCGGACCGCGATGAAAGCCCAAGCATTGGCCGATCACTTGGCCAAGAACCCGGTAGATGAGGTGTCACGACCCTAAAACAAGACCCGGTCGTGATGGCGCCTCTCGTGAAGACAAGGCAAGCCGACACATTTCCAATTCGAAGTTAACAGCTAAACAACAATAAAATAGGCTAAAACATGATTTAGTAATGCTAAACAACAGACAATATCATAACAATGCGGAAGTACAACCCAAATATAGCCCAAATCAGGGTGTCACTAGTCATGAGCATCTACTACAATTGTCTAGTCACAACAAGACCGAAAGTGTCAGAAAAATCACAAGAATACATAAGGGGGAATACAATGGAAGAAAGCAGAGCCGCGATCGCCAGGCGACTACCTTGCTAACTCCAATGAAACTGCCACCAAGCTCAGAAAGTACCTGAATCTGCATATAAGGTGCAGGGAGTAAAGTGAGTACTCCGACTTAGTGAGTAATAAAGGTAAATAACAACTGAGCAGTAAGAAATCACGTAAAGCATATCAACATGCTATAATAGAAGCAGTATAAAACCATTTAAGAAAGCAATGAAGCTTTGAAATCTCTTAAAAACATCTTAGCTCAGTTTAAACCTCTTTGAAAATGACTTTTTCAACAGTTACACAAATGAATACAAAATGGTTAGTGCAGAGAAGCACAGAAATCCGCCCCTCGGGCATAAATACCATAGTTTAACAGGTATAATGGCAAGTAAATATGAAAGATAAACACATAAAGGTTCGCCCCTCGGGCACCATGCCAACAACTCTACCCCTCGGGCAATATCTCAGAACAATGCCAGCCCCTCGGGCAATCACATAGAACGGTACCAGCCCCTCGGGCAATCACATAGAACAATACCAGCCC
The DNA here is from genome assembly GCF_001879085.1 of Nicotiana attenuata. Lineage (NCBI taxonomy): Eukaryota > Viridiplantae > Streptophyta > Magnoliopsida > Solanales > Solanaceae > Nicotiana > Nicotiana attenuata. The sequence goes on along the minus strand of NC_031989.1, from coordinate 108,187,935 downwards.
CTCAGGCTATCACATAGTACAATATCAGCCCCTCGGGCTATATCTCACATCACAATGGGTACCCGCGCTCACTAGGGGTGTACAGACTCCGGGAGGGGCCCCTTACGGCACAAGCGCAATATCAAGCCATCTCGTGGCATCAAATCTAGGCCGTCGGCCTCGTATCAGTCAAGCCACCTCATGGCGTATATATCTCAGGCCCCCCGCCTCATAAACAATATCAACAAGCCACCTCGTGGCGTACATATCTCAGGCCTTCGGCCTCAAATCAATATCAGTGTCTCCTCACAACTAGGCCCTCGGCCTTACTCAGTCACAAATAGTCACAAGCCCCTCGGGCATTAGTAAAAAAGTATTTCTTAGCCCAAAACATCATTTAAAATATCATGTAAGTCTCAAAACTGAGTAGTAAAACAGTGGAAAATAACATGACTGAGTTTAATTAATAAGTCAAAATAGTGAGGAAATAGTAATAAAAATCCCCGAAGGGTTCAAATAGTTGGCACAAAGACCAAATATGGCAATCAGCCCAAATTATATAATAACAAATAGTGTTTCAGTAGAATACGCGGTAAAATCATCAATCGGGATGGACTAAGTCTAAATCCCCAACGGTCCTCCACCCCACGCTCGCCATCTAGCGTGTAAGTCACCTCGACATAGCACTACGATGTGCAATCCGGGGTTTTAAACCCTCAGAACATCATTTACAATCATTACTCACCTCGATCCGGTCCAAACTCTAGCCCGCGATGCCTCACCCGCATGAATCAATCCTCCAGATGCTCCAAATCTAGCCACAATTAGTACATAATCATTAAAATATGCTCAGGGAACGAAGCCCACTCAAAAATATCCAATTTAACATAAAAAACCAGAAATTGCTCAACCCCGGCCCCCTGGGCCCATGTCTCGGAACTCGATAATAATCACATCAATAAAATCCTCATCTTCTTACGAGTTCATACATACAAATTTTACCAAAATCTGACAACAATTCGGTCTCCAAATCATCAAATCTTATTTTCAAATTGTAAGCCCTAACTCTCAAATTTTTGGCTTCAAATCCTAGTAGTTTCATGTTTAAACAAGTAAGAATCAACATAGGATCGAGTATTAAGTCCGAAATTCTTACCTCCATAAAGTTCTCTTGAATTCCCTCTTCAATTTGCTCTCCCAAGCTCCAAAACCGAGCCAAAAAATGGTGGACTATGGCCAAAAACGCAAAAATGGCATTTTAAGCATTCTGCCCAGCGATTAAATTTCCATCACTGCGATCGCGGATAAAGCCGCACGATCGCGAAGCACAGAATGCTGACTCCCCCATTTGACCTTACGCTATCGCACGAAACAACACGCGATCGCGAAGCCTTAGAACTCAAACCTATGCGATTGCAACTGGCCTCACGCGAACGCGAAGGTACACCACACAGACCTACGCGATCGCAACCCGATCCACGCGATCGCGTAAGGTAACTCTGCCTCAGCCCTCAACTAAGCCTACACGATCGCAATCCTACATACGCGATCATGTAGAACAAAAGGTCTGCAACAGACCTGAAGCAAAATCTGCAACACCCCCATATGCAATTTCATCTGTTTAACCAACCGAAATCACCTGAGGCCCTCGGGACCTTAACCAAACATGCCAACATATCCCATAACATCATTCAAACTTGTTCCAACCTTCGGAAAACTCAAATTAACATCAAAATATCAAATTTGCATCGGATTCAAGCCTAAGAATTTCAAGAACATCCAAATTATGCTTTTGATCAAAAACTCAACCAAACCACGTCTGAATGACCTGAAATTTTGCACACATGTCACAAATGACACAACAAAGCTACTGCCACTTCCGGAATTCCATTCCGACCGCTATATCAAAATCTCACCTATCAACCGGAAGGTGCCAAAATCTCAATTTCGCCAATTCAAGCCTAAGCCTTCCACGGACTTCCAAAATGTATTCCGATCACGCTCATAAGTCCCAAATCACCTAACGGAGCTAACCAAATCATAAAAATTCCAATCCGATATCATTTACCAATAAGTCAAATCTTGGTCAAACTTTTCAAATTTCAAGCTTCAACTGAGAACTGTTTCTTCCAAATTCATTCCGATTACCCTGAAAACCAAAACCAAAAATTTACATAAGTCTTAATACATCATATGGGGCAAGTCATGCCCGAGACCTGACGAGCCATGTGCAAAAGCTCAAAACGACCGGTCAGGTCGTTACATCCTCCCCCACTTAAACATACATTCGTCCTCGAACGTGCCCAGAGTTATTCCAAAAGCCAACCAATTGTTGAATAACCTTTCCGTGCATATACCCGGGGGTGATACCATGTCACCCTATCTTATATAGGTCCCATAACACAATGTAACTGAAATTTGACAATCCAACCTAGCACATAAGCCTTAGAACCACATTTTCACTTCCGAAATCATTCACAAGATCAGAATCTCACATCTATATTCAGAATAAGCCCGAACAAGCTATAATCACCCATACTTGCAATCTCAGGTGTAATTACATGATATACCACATAACTCAAATGCTCGCAGTGATAACTTCTAATCACGGCAGCTGCACACAACAACCGAATATCGATAGGAAACCTCTTATCAACTATAGTCTCATTCCAACACTTTCATATACTGCCAATGATAAATAAAACACGCAATAAGCCATAACAGTTTTTTTCCTCATATCAACCATTCATGAAGCCACTTCTCCTTTGGCAAAAACCATAGAAATTTTTTTTTTTGAGTTGAACCTCGATATTATCCTCCCAACATGCTGAAATCAAATCCGTTTGTAATCATTAAAGATCCCGACCTTCTCATCTAATCCAACAAAACTACTCTGGTGACATTGACACATCAATGCAGACAAAAGACACAGTTTGTGCAATCCGTGCACTAGCAAGCCACAATTTGAACTTACTCAATTCTTGAAAATGAGTCAAATGAAAGAGCTGTACCGCAAGATAACTAGTACTCTCACCATGCCGAGAACCCGTCACACCTCGTAGAAACAGAACACACGAATCCAACCCGAAGGATCATACCTCCACATAACATTGCTGCAATGCGCGACCCTATCCAAACACTGGTCCATATGAAACACCTCAAGTCACTATGCTCAAAATCGACAACCACAAACAATTTGATGTCTAAAACCCAAGAAGCCATCATAACCATCACGAAGCAATTGTTATAAGATTCCACTTACCCGAAGGGACACAACCGATACGCTACCCGCCGAGCAATATCCGGTACTTTACCCGCTCGAATTCCACTGAGAGGGCCCAATAACACCGCACCCCATGTGCCTATAACCAACGAACCTTAACGCCTCGCAACACGGAAAGATAATTCATAGATCCCCCTGATTATTAATAACTCAATAACAACCGAATCAACATATCCCTCACTATTGGCAATTCGAAGTTAACCAAGCCGTCGCGATACAGAACACACATCCATATAGGTCTACCAATGAACCACACATAAAATCTAGTCACACATAACAGATAAATAATCCTCCAAAGGTTCACAATGACTGAATCATAGTACACACTATCATCTGACTAACTTGCCCACATCTATGCCATTCATAACCACGAGCCATCCTCTATATGAGAACTTCTAGTATCCAAGTTTATAAAGCACACAATTACCATATATGATCCCAATTCCGCTGCTCGCATATATGACACACCTCTAATACTCAATCATCTCATGAGAGGTACACCTAAAATTATTTTGAGCCACCAAGCAAACTCGAATATCATTCGTCGATTAGACAAGATAGTGTCGCAATACCAATAAAGCATTTGTGACTCAAACACATCGCCCTTTCTGAAACGTATACCCTTACCAAGCCACACCAATCAGTGATCGCATTTATCTAGGCACCTGAAGCTGCCCATGCTATCTAAGAATTTGTGACCTCCCTTTTTGAATCTCAACCGTGACCTTACACCTACAAATCTCAATCCTACCCCACATACTGCATAACTCGTACCATCCAAGAATAACTATGACAACTTCATATCCCTTCCGAGCCATAAGCAGCTACGTACTCAACTAGCCAAGAACTTTCCATTGATCCCATCTAGAAGAAAATCACTACACATACCACACTCCTCACGCTCATAGCAAATATACATCTCTAACCGTGGTAGAAACCGTCAATAACTCTCCGCATTCCATTTGCACAAAACTAAACCGCCAGGACTGAATCCTTCTAACTCAACCAAGCTATGCAGGCCATTAAGACCCAAGAGCATTGTCGCGAGACGCATGTATAAACTCATTACCTCATAAGAATCCAAGGAACTAGTCATATCGATTTGGTCTACAACCAATCTATCCCATCTATCCGAGTTTCCTTCTAATTTACCTTCAACTCGTTACTCCTTCTTGCTATACCAACACAGTTCCTCAACCCAGACTCACCACACGAGACCCAAACATAAAACCACATCATCCAAGGCTCATAAGCCGCTAGATACTCTCTTATATATTCCCAAAAACACCATGTTCAAAATACCTACCCCGAAGAGAATCCTTGCAAATCTGGAACATTACCTTCCTAATACCGATATAAGAATCTCCTACTTGATATAGAAATGTCTCAAGTCTTGACACCCTCCAATGCAAACCTTAGTTTCGAGCCAAATTATACACCTAAAAATCTCCAGTTATTACATGAAAAACCTTGAACGCATTAGAACCATTCTCTAGAGTCATCCACTCTACTCAAGCTTCAATTAGCCTGATAAAATGAACCGAACAACCCGTGCCTTATTAGAACTCCGGCACCGTAGAATGTAACCTCATCCCAATACAACCAAGCAACTTCCTGCTCTATGCACCGAGCATTCCTCACCAACAAAAACTCAAGTCATTCCCTGATTCTTATACACCCATAAAGCATAACATAACCATTATTGAAATTTCCTTTACTCGAGCCACAACCGATTCACAAATACGGCTCGAACTGGAACCATCATAGCACGTAACCGTGCAATCAACTATTCAATAGCAAACTCCCCCACTTGGCTCGAAGCCATAGATCAAAACACATACCATATCTCATAACGCATATACTTTATTGCTGCCACTATACCATAGTGACATTAACTCAATCCTTCATAAGCACGTTAAACATAGACCATCTGGTACTTCATATCTTTTGCAAATCTCGCATTTACTCCCGTAACAATTAAACCCACTCTCTTAAGCGACCCAAATTAAATCTCAACATGTATATTTCACTTGTAAATGAGATCTTCTAACAGACACATAAGGATCACACAACCTCAGAACATTCCGCAGTAGATAACCCATCTGTTTTGCCTTCAACTAACATTTCTGTATACCTTCCACCGTCACAAGCATTACGCAGTCACTTAGTCTTCCTGAGTCTGAACTCATACCGCGGCATGAAATTTACGTCACTCCCAACTAGAAAACATGGAAAGATTCGTCACACACCCATAACTCGGGCTATATACCATAACTCGGGCTATACCTTGAATAAAGATGGAATTCAAGCACCTAACAGTTCTTTTATCCTCCAACAGACCCTTCTCGTCGCTTCCAAGTCATATGGATACATCTCGTAGTACCAACATACTCATCGCGTAGTTATCCACCCGTCACTTCCACTAATAGGGACAATACCGAACATATAAGTTCAAAAATACTTGCTCCTACAATCAGCACCTTGGTGTTCAAGCTACAGGCGAAAATCCGGCCTTGAGTCCTTTAGACTGGCCCAACATCAACACAAAGAGATCACATCTCGCCCCTCAATTAGGGAATCACAAGCCATCGATGCACATCTGATACTGAGCGCTCGTTCACGCATACGAATGCGTGGAAGGAATTCAATTTCCGAGCTGAATCAAGGACGCACGATAAGAATTTCAAGAATGTGAAGTTTTCCTAAAGGTTTTACAGCCTCTCAATGATAAGTACAGACGTCTCCGTATCGATCCGCGAGACTCTACTAAACCTGGTCATGACTTATGAGACCTATGTAACCTAGGCTTTGATACCAACTTGTCACGACCCTAAAACCAGACCCGGTCGTGATGGCGCCTCTCGTGATGACAAGGCAAGCCGACACATTTCCAATTTGAAGTTAACAGCTAAACAACAATAAAACAGGCTAAAACAGGATTTAATAATGCTAAACAACAGACAATATCAAAACAATGCGGAAGTACAACCCAAACACTGCCCAAATCGGGGTGTCACTAGGCAGGAGCATCTACTACAATTTTCTAGTCACAACAAGACCGAAAGGGTCGGAAAAATCACAAGAATACATAAGGAGGAATACAACGGATGAAAGCAGAGTCGCGATCGCCAGGCGACTACCTTGCTAACTCCAATAAAACTGCCACCAAGCTCAGTAAGTACCTGAATCTGCACACAAGGTGCAGGGAGTAAAGTGAGTACTCTGACTCTGTGAGTAATAAAGGTAAATAACAACTGAGCAGTAAGAAATCACATAAAGCATATCAACATGCTGTATAGAAGCACTATAAAACCATTTAAGAAAGCAATGAAGCAGTGAAATCTCTTAAAAACATCTTAGCTCAGTTTAAACCTCTTTGAAAATGACTTTTTCAGCAGTTACACAAATGAATGCAAAATGGTTAGTTCAGATAAGCACACAACTCCGTCCCCCAAGCACAAATACCATAGTTTAACAGGTAAAATGACAAGTAAATATGAAAGATAAACACATAAAGGATCGCCCCTTGGGCACAATGCCAACAACTCCGCCCTCGGGCAATATCTCAGAACAATACCAGCCCCTCGAGCAATCACATAGAACGGTACCAGCCCCTCGGGCAATCACATAGAACAATACCAGCCCCTCGGGCTGTCACATAATACAATATTAGCCCCTCGGGCTATATCTCACATCACAATGGGTACCCACGCTCACTGGGAGTGCACAGACTCCGGGAGGGGCTCCTCATGGCCCAAGCGCAATATCAAGCCATTTCGTGGCATCAAATCTAGGCCCTCGACCACGTATCAGTCAAGCCACCACGTGGCGTATATATCTCAGGCCCTCGGTCTCATAAACAATATCAACAAGCCATCTCGTGGCGTACATATCTCAGGCCCTCGGCCTCAAATTAGTATCAGTGTTTCCTCACAACTAGGCCCTCGGCCTTACTCAGTCACAAATACTCACAAGCCCCTCGGGCATTAGTAAAATAGTATTTCTCAGCCCGAAACATCATTTAAAATATCATGTAAGTCTCAAAACTGAGTAAAAATGGCTGAGTAGTAAAACAGTGGAAAATAACATGTCTGAGTTCAATTAATAAGTCAAAATAGTGAGGAAATAGTAATAAAAATCCCCGAAGGGTTCAAATAGTTGGCACGAAGCCCAAATATGGCAATCAACCCAAATTATGATGATAACAAATAGTTTTCAGTAGAATACGCGGTAAAATCATCAATCGGAATGGACTTAGTCACCCCAACAGTGCTATACCCCACGCTCGCCATCTAGCATGTAAGTCACCTCGACATAGCACTACTATGTGCAATCCGGGGTTTCAAACCCTCAGAACATCATTTACAATCATTACGCACCTCGATCCGGTCCAAACTCTAGCCTGCGATGCCTTGCCCGCATGAATCAATCCTCCGGATGCTCCAAATCTAGCCACAATCAGTACATAATCATTAAAATAAGCTAATGGAACGAAGCCCAAAATATCCAATTTAACATAAAAATTCCGAAAATGCTCAACCCCGGCTCCCCCGGCCCCACGTCTCGGAACTCGGTAAAAATCACGTCAATAAAATCCTCATCTTCTTACGGGTTCATACATACAAATTTTACCAAAATCCAACAACAATTCGGTCTCCAAATCATTAAATCTTATTTTCAAATTCTAAGCCCTAACTCTCAAATTTTTGGCTTCAAATCCTACTAGTTTCATGTTTAAACAAGTAAGAATCAACATAGGATCGAGTATTAAGTCCGTAATTCTTACGTCCATGAAGTTCTCTTGAATTCCCTCTTCAATTTTCTCTCCCAAGCTCCAAAACCGAGTCAAAAAATGGTGGACTATGGCCAAAAACACGAAAATGGTATTTTAAGCATTCTGCCCAGCAATTAAATTTCCTTCACTGCGATCGCAGGTAAAGCTACGCGATCCCAAAGCACAGAATGCTGACTCCCCCATTCGACCTTACGCGATCGCACAAAACAATGCGCGATCGCGAAGCCTTAGAACTCAAGCCTATGCGATCGCAACTGGGCTCACGCGAACACGAAGGTACACCACACAGACCTACGCGATCGCAAACCACTCCACGCAATCACGTAAGGCAACTCTGCCTCAGCCCTCAACTAAGCCTACACGATCACAATCCTACATACACGATCGCGTAGAACAAAAGGTCTGCAACAGACCTGAAGCAAAATCTGCAACACCCCCATATGCAATTTCATCTGTTTAACCAACCGAAATCACCTGAGGCCCTCGAGACCTCAACCAAACATGCCAACATATCCCATAACATCATTCAAACTTTTTCCAATCTTCGGAACACTCAAAACAACATAAAAATATCAAATTTGCATCGGATTCAAGCCTAAGAATTTCAAGAACTTCCAAATTATGCTTTTGATAAATAACCCAACCAAACCACATCTGAATGACCTAAAATTTTGCACACGTGTCACAAATGATACAACGAAGCTACTGCTACTTCTACAATTCCATTCTGATCCCAATATCAAAATCTCACCTATCAACCGGAAGACGCCAAAATCTCAATTTCGCCAATTCAAGCCTAAGACTTCCACGGACTTCCAAAATGAATTCCGATCACTCTCCTAAGTCCCAAATCACCTAAAGGAGCTAACCAAATCATAAAAATTCTGATCCGATATCATTTACCAACAAATCAAATCTTGGTCAAACTTTTCAAATTTCAAGCTTCAACTGAGAACTATTTCTTCCAAATACATTCCGATTACCCTGAAAACCAAAACCAAAAATTTACATAAGTCTTAATACATCATATGGGGCAAGTCATGCTCGAGAACTAATGAGCCAGGTGCAAAAGCTCAAAACGACCGGTCGGGTCGTTACATCAGGAGTAGGAGCCATTGAGGACTTATTTTCCTGATGAAGAGGTTATGCATATTGACGAGGTGGAACAGGATGACAAGCCAGGTTGGAAACGTTTCTTTGATGGAGCCGCTAACATGAAAGGTGTCGCAATAGGGGCTGTGCTCATTTGTGAAACAAGGCATCACTACCCTGTTATAGCCCGGCATAGTTTCCATAGTACCAACATCATGGCTGAGTACGAGGAATGTATTTTGGGATTGAGGTTAGCGATAGATATGGGAGTCCAGGAAGTCTTGGTCTTGGGAGACTCGGATCTTTTGGTGCACCAGATTCAAGGAGAATGGGAGACTCGAGATTTAAAGCTCATACCGTATCAGCAATGTTTGCATGATCTTTGTCAACGATTTTGATCAATAGAATTCACGCATATTACAAGGATCCATAATTATATTGACGATGCCTTGGCTACCTTGGCATCAATGTTGCATCATCTAGATAAAGCTTATGTTGACCCATTGCATATTCAAGTTCGTGATCAGCATGCCTATTATAATATGGTTGAGGAAGAACTTGATAGTAAACCGTGGTTCCATGATATCAGGGAATACATCATGATGGGGGTATATCTGGTACAAGCCACAGGTGATCAAAAGAGAACAATTCGACGTTTGGCTAATGGATTCTTCTTGAGCGGGGGAATCTTGTACAAGAGGACTCCAGATCTTGGACTGTTGAGATGCATAGATGTTAAACAAGCCGCATCTATCATGACAGAAGTGCATTCCGGGGTTTGCGGGCCGCGTATGAGTGGGTATGTTGTGGCAAAGAAAATTCTTAGAGTAGGGTATTAGTGGCTCGGGCTGCATGGAACGAGATTGCATTAGCTTTGTGCGCAAGAGTCATCAATGCCAGGTACACGGAGACTTGATCCATTCTCCGCCATCTGAGTTACATACAATGTCCACACCATGGCCCTTTGTTGCTTGCAGTATGGATGTCATTGGACCAATGGAGCCCGCGGCATCAAACGTGCACATGTTCATTCTGCTGGACATCGATTATTTCACTATGTGGGTTGAAGCTAAGACATTCAAATCTGTGACCAAAAAGGCAGTGGTCGATTTTGTTTATTCAAATATCATTTATCAGTTCGTAATCCAAAAGGTAATCATCACGGATAATGGTGTCAATCTTAAAAGTCATTTTGATGAAAGAAGTATGCCAACAGTTCAAGATTACACATCCGAATTCCACTCTGTATCGCCCCAAGGCCAATGGAGTTGTTGATGCGGCCAACAAGAACATAAAGAAGATACTTCGGAAAATGGTGCAAGGTTCCAGGCAATGGCATAAAAAGTTTCCCTTCTCTTTGTTGGCTTATCGCAATACTGTTCGCACTTCAGTAGGTGCAACTCCTTATTTGTTGGTATATGGTACTGAAGCAGTGGTACCCACAGAAGTTGAAATTCCATCACTTCGGATTGTTGCTGAAGCCAAAATTGATGATCATTAGTGGGTCAAAACTCGATTGGAGCAATTAAGTCTGATTGATAAGAAAAAACTGGCGGCAGTGTGTCATGGCCAGTTATATCAAAAGAGAATGGCAAGAGCATACAACAAAAAGGTGCATCCCCGGAATTTGAAGTGGGTCAGCAAGTGTTGATCCGCATCCTTCCACACCAGGCTAAATCTAAAGGCAAATATGCCACAAATTGGCAAGGGTCGTTCATTGTAACGAGAGTGTTATCCAATGGTGCTTTGTACTTAACAGATATAGAAGGCAAATGTGTAAATATGGCTATCAATTCTGATGCGGTTAAAATATTCGAATATTGGAATGACAAAGGCATTTTATTCTGCTATCTAAACACTTTGTCCTTTGTTACCCCTTTGACGCTTATTTATTTTCTTTCATACCCCTCTTTTGGAATCAGTAGCAATGTTCAGAAATGCATGTACGAAAGTTAAATAATGAAGAAAAATAGAGGAGAAAAAGAGAAAAAACAAATTGAAAAGTAATTAAAAAAAAGCAATTTCTATGTCATAAACTACGTTCGACCTGATTCCTTTAAGGATACGTAGGCAGCCTCACGGTTCAGTCCCATCAAAATAAAAATTTAAAAGTCCCCAGGCAAAGAAACTGGGGCAGAAGATGTGGTTTTGTAAAAGATCTGATTCCAAAAGTTGTAATTTTGAACCCATTCAAGTTGTTTTGAGCCTTTATGATATCCTTTCTTTCTAACTCCATCCAAGAGCCCACGTTACAGTCCAAAGAAAGACCTTCCGATCAATATTCGATAAAGCGAAGTCAAGCGAGATAGAGGTACGATTCACATCAGGAGAAACACTCAGTTCTGCACAAGAAAAATGAGCAAACGAGAGAGTCCTATTGGTGAAAACTCACATCGGCACTGTAGGACGATGGAAAGATGAGAGAAATTAAAATGAGAGAGTCTTATTGGTGAAAATCTTCGCGGGAACCATGAGGTGGCGGTGAGGTGAGAGATGAACAAATGAGAGAGTTTTCTGGGCGAAAACCCTCCAGGGCGCCGCGAGCCGAACAAGTTTGGTAATTCTGCAAAGATATTGGAATATGGAAACCCCCGGGCATAAAGTATGTCAACGGAAAGGTGATTGGTTGAACAGGCTAGGCTGATTAATCCGAAATGCATGTCATGATCATTGTTGTCAGCTGTCTCACTCAAATAAAACTCTTTTCCTTTTCTTCCTCAAACAGTCTTCCTGTGTCAAATTTTCTTCTTTATTCCTATCTCGCGAAGTCATTGCATTTCATTTCATTTGGGTTTATTTCTCTAAGTCTTTTCCAATGTCAGCTTTGTTCAAGAAAGTAAGAAAGGATTTCAAAGCTTACTACCAACTTCAAAATTACGGCCGGGGTTAGTGATGCAAAATGCAAAATAAGGGGGTTAGGGAATGTTCAAGGGGTCGAGTGGTTTGTGAATTTTTTTGAAGCTACAGAGGTTCAGATTGAAAGGACAGAAATGTAAAATAGCGGGTTGAATGTAGGGCACTCGGGTCATTCAGGATCTTATGGTTGAGGTTCAATCAGAAGGTCAAAAATTTCTTTGCTAGTCCAAGGCAGCTAATCAGAACAAAGCATGGCAGTGGAAAGGCCACCTTAAGCAATAATGCTGCAAACTAATCACCACATTTTCAAACTGATAAAATTTTCTTTGATTAAAACAGGAGCAGGAAATTTCATTTGTTCTGGAGGAACCCTCCGTATGACAAGCATATGCCAGATAGGTTCGGCCGTAAATCTTCAAGACCCTCCTGGATAATGGGACCTAGTTAAATTTCAATACCTTCATAGATAATAAGATTCGACGTAAGTTCTACCTTTAGGAAATATAATTTAGCTTTAAAGTTTTTTTCACGACCCCAGTTCGCCCTCCGTGAACTGTCGTGATGGCACCTAGTCTTAACGACTAGGTAAGCCTAACAATGCGGAAAATAAACAAAACTTGCGGATGAAATAATTAAAAACTAAACTAACAGAATGAAACAGTATTTAAAATGCCGCCAGACATATACAATGCAACTTCTCGAACTAACAACACTTCCCACAACATAGAAATCCATGAATCACAAGCTAAGAATACAGTGAAATGCTCCAACTCCGGAATGTCTACATCAACAGTAAAGATAGAAGGGTTATCACTATAAGAAAGAATGGAATGAGACTCCTCGGTCTACGGACCGCAGCATAACCTCGATCGGGTAGTGACGAGGAAGGTCAGGGCCTTACTGAGATAAGATAAAAATTATGGTAGGACAAAATAAGATAAGCAATACAGTTGAAAGCTAACAATAAGAATTTAATACGAGAAAATAAGGAACACAATAACCGAAACAGAGGCTAAAACGACACAAGGATAATAACCAGGGGATCTCTCAGTATCCCGAGGATCTCTTAGTATCCTCAATCTATAATAGGGATCTCTTGGTATCTCGAGTATCTCTTGGTATCCTCAATATACGCTAGGGATCTCTTGGTATCCCTAGGATCTCTTGGTATCCTCAATATACGCTAGGGATCTCTTGTTATCCCGAGGATCTCTTAGTATCCTCAATATACGTGCCAAGGATCTCTCGGCATCCCGCACCTCAGCTCAATCATAAAATCCTCTTAGGGGATCTCATGCCTTCCAGTGGTCCCAAAATAAAACACATAATAATAGCAAAAAGGAATACTCAATTACGCTCAACTTCATATCGAAGCAAAAACAGATAATTTCTAACCTAGCATGCTTCACGTAATACAAATAAGGCAGTTAAAGCAAATAAAGCAGTTTAGCTAATTAGGCATGCTTCTCTAGACTAACAACAGGCTTAAATGCCAAGTAGTGTAAGCAAGAAAGGAAAAACACAACAACGGCTATTTTAATGAAAACATGATTTTCAACAATTAGCACAAGTACGCACTTGTCACTTCACGTACAAGGCATTTCAATTATCACAATGCCAATCCTAAGGGAGAGTCCACTACACAAGGTTAGACAAGCCACATACCTCAAACCAGCTCAATAATCAACCCGAAACCACGTTCTTGCCACGAGTATTCGACTCCAAATGGCCCAAATATATTCAATTCAATTTCATAATGTAAATAATACTTCAAGTAATTGATTCTACAAATAAACTCTAAGCTAATACACGAAATTAAGTAAAATGGCCAAAATGCCCATCGGGCCCACATCTCGGAATTGGTTAAAATTTACATTTCTAGAATCCTCATACTATCACGAGTTCATTTATATCAAAATTATCCCAATCTAACATCAAAATCGTGATCCAATTCAATTTTAGGTCTAAGAACCTTTTCCAACTTTTCATCAATTTTTCCACCCCAAATTCGAATCTAAAGGATGAATTTAAGCATAGATTCATGGAAAACAGTCAAAACGAGTAAGAATCACTTACCCAAAATGCCAGGTGAAAATCTCTCTCTATATCGCCTATCCCGAGCTCCCAAATCAATAATTCCAAGTTTTTGAACAAACCCTCGTGTTGTCCCCTTTTCTGCCAGTTCCGCTTCTGCGGTCAAGGGACCGCACTTGCGGTCCCGCTTCTGTGGAGAATCGACCACATCTGTGAAAATCACTAACGCCTCACAAATCCGCTTCTACGGTACATTTTCTTCTCGCACCTGCGGCTCCTGCTGGACATCCCTAAATTCTACTCCTACGGTTGAAATGTCGCTTCTGTGGCTCCGCACATACGGAACCCAAACCGGATGTGCGGTTATGATAGATACCAGCAATGAAACATCTTCCTAAGTCTAAATTCAACCTCCGTTAAGCACCCGAAACTCACCCGAGGCCCCCGGGACCTCAAATAAAAATTCCAACTAATCCTAAAACATCATTCAAACTTGTTCCAACCTTCGGAATGTTAAAAAAACATCAAAACACCAATTGAACCTCGGATTCAAGCCAAAGAACTCCAAAACTCTATAAATACGCTTTCTATAAAAAAGTCTATTAACCCTCGCCCGAATGACCTGAAATTTTGCACACACATCACATTCAACACTTCGGAGCTACTCCAACTTCCGTAATTCCACTCCGACCCTCGGATCAAAATCTCACTATTGAACCGGAAATTTCAAAATACGACCTTTCGGCATTTCAAACCTAAATTAGCTAAGGACCTCCAAAACACAATCTGAACACGCCTCTAGGACCGAAATCACCCAATAGAGCTAACGGAACCATTGGATTTCCATTCGGAGTCCGTCTTCACACTGTTCAGACTACGGTGAACCTTTTAACACTTAAGTTCTCATTTAGGGACTAAGTGTCCCAAAACTCTCTGAAACATAAAACCGAACATCCCGTCAAATCTAGATAGCAGAAATAAACATGGGGAAAGCAGTTAATAGGTGTTCGGGGCGTTAATTCTTTAGACGACCGATCGGGTCGTCACAATTTTCACTCTTGACATGAGATTTAGTTTGAAATGTTCAGGATAATAGGATTTAGCTTTTAAATTTTTAGATCTCTTTTGGGTTCATGATTCGATTAACACTCACAGATGTGCCCAAATACCAAACTTGGCCAGAAAAGTTTCTTTTGTTTTGTTTGTTTTGTTGTAATGGAAGGTGCCCACCGGGATAACAAGGGAATACAGTTCAAGTCTCGGCAATCAGGTGCACACCTGGAGAACAAGGGAATACAGTTCAAGCTTTTAGCAATCAGGCGCCCACCTAGAGAACAAGGAAATTAAACTCAAGTTTTGGCAATCAGAAGCCAACCTGGAGAACAAGGGAATACAGTTTAAGTTTTCTGAAAGCAGGCGCCCGCCTAGAGAACAAGGAAATACAGTTCAAGTTTTGGTAATCAGGCGCCCACCTGGAGAACAAGGGAATACATCCATGTTTTGGTAATCAGGCACCCACTTGGAGAACAAAGGAATACATTTCAAGTTTTGGCAGTCATGCGCCCACCTGGAGAATAAGGGAATACAGTTTAAGTTTTGGTAATCAGGTGGCCACCTGGAGAACAAGGGAATACATTTCATGTTTTGGCAATCAGGCGCCCACCTGGAGAACAAGGGAATACGGTTCAAGTTTTGGAAATCAGGCGCCCACCTGCAGAACAAGGGAATATGGTTCATGTTTTGGCAATCAGGCTTCCACCTGAGAACAAGGGAATACAATTTATGTTTCGTCAATCAGGCGCCCACCTGGAGAATAAGGGAATACATTTCATGTTTTGGCAGTCAGGCGCCCACCTGGAGAACAAGAGAATACAGTTCAAGTTTTGGCAATAGGCGCCCACATGGAGAACAAGGGAATACAGTACAAGTTTTGGCAATCAAGCGCCCACTTGGAGAACAAGGGAACTTATTCCAGAACTCATTTTAGAATTCAATTCGAGTTAGCAACATCAGAAGCTCACCTCAAGAGTGCAAGTCAATAGTTCATGATGCACGATAGAGCTATAGAAATTTCAAGACCATGTTTGAAGATATGTTGATAGGATTCTTGTAGCTCGTATATCATAGTTTAGCCTAGCTTCTTTTCATTTTTTTCTCGGTGTAACAAGGAGTTCAGCAAGCAGTAGCTGCAACAATAATAGTAAAATCATAGCTTCCCCGTAGTCCCAGCTACTAAAACATCCAGAACCACACTGACCTGATTCCTTTATAGCCAAGGATATATAGGCAATCTCGGAAGCAAGGTTTGGTCAGATCTTTCAAAAAATACTTCCCACGGAGTATTCAAACAGGCAAAAATCACTCGTATCCGCTCACTTTATCTTTGCACGAAAACTCTTCGTGTTTTCGAGCAAAAAGCGGCAGCTGTGAGCACGTGGTTTTTGCCCTTTGTGAAATACTCCCACAAATTAAAGAAATAAATTTTTTTTCAATTATTTGCAATTTTATAGGATTTTTGTAGGAATTTGTGTTAATTGTTCGCATTTCTATGCATGTTTACTTTTATTAAAATCATTAAAACTACAAAAAATACCATGCATTGCATTTAAATTTTGTGTTCACATTTAAGGGTTAAATAATTAATGAGTGGCTTTATTAAAAATGAAAATCACGGAAATTGGTTCAATTGCACATTTTTAGCCTTTTATTTTTAGATTAGTAATTTTCTCTTTTATTATAGGAGCAACTAATTTTTATAAATATTATAGTTAGACAAGTAGTTTAATTTTACAATTTAGATAATTTAAGATTTTATTAATTAAAGAAAAGGAAAAGAAAAACAAAAGAAGAAAGGGAAAAAAGGAATTGGAGAAAGAAAATGGGCTGTTTTTTATTTTAGTGGGCCAAACTGCTGAAACCCAAACCTGCCCAAATTTCCTCCGATTCATGCACAAATCAAAACACCCGGTCCAACCCCGCCCCATACCAAACGACACCATTTTCCCTAGCCATTAAATCTCATATGTTGATTCCGTTTAATCGAATGAATGGGAACTAACCCTCCTTTAATATAAAACTGCCCAATACCTATTCGACCCTCCCCATTCCATCTCTATCAGCCTAAGAGACCAAACCCTAGCCGCCCCACGTACCCTCGCCGGCTCCAACTTGTTCCGCCACCGAAAATCGTCCCACGGCGGCGGAGACACTCCAAAACCCCCAAATTAACATCCCATAACCCCTGTCCCTTCCTCTTTCCAAATCCACAAACCCCTCCCAAAAATCCCCACCCAAATCCTCTGATTTTAGATCTAAGTATAGGATCCCAAAACCGTGGTTGCTCCAAACTTTCCCAGATTGATACCAGGCCACCCCTGTACTGTCACGACCCTAAACCCATACCCGGTCGTGATGGCGCCTCTCGTGAAGACAAGGCCAACCGACACGTCTCCAATTCGAAGTCAACAGCTAAACAGCAATAAAGCAGGCTAACAACAGATGTCACCATAACAATGCGGAAGTACAACCCAAACACAGCCCGATACCGGGGTGTCGCAAGTCACGAGCATCTATTAGGGTATAAATGCAACTACAAGGTCTAAAAAATATACGAAACAGGACTGATAAACAAAAGGGAGAAAAACGGTGCTGCTAACGCTGGCAGTCACCTTGCTAACTCCGATACTCTGCCTCCGATCAGTAAAAACCCGCTATCGGGTGCAAAAATACCTGCATCTGCACACACGGTGCAGGGATTAAAGTAAGTACTCCAACTCAGTGAGTAATAAAGGTAAATAACAATTGAGCAGTAAGAAATCACGTAAAGCAAACCAACATGCCATATAGAATCAGTGTAAAACCCTTTGAGAAAAGCAGTGAAGCTGTGAAATCTTTAGAAATATCTTAGCTCAGTTTAAACTCTTTTGAAAAATGACTTTTTCAACAGTTACTCAATGAATGCAAAACAGTTAGTGTCGATAAGCACAGAAAATCTGCCCCTCGGGCACAAATACCACAGTATAATAGTTAAAATGACAAGTAAGTATGAATGATGTACACATAAAGGTTCGCCACTCGAGCAATATCTTAGAACAGTACCAGCCCCTCGGGCTCACTCTCAGAATAGTATCAGCACCTCGGGGTCACTCTCAGAACACTCTCAGCCCCTCGGGCTCACTCTTAGAAAAATATCAGCCCCTCGGGCTCACTCTCAGAACAATCTCAGCCCCTCGGGCTCACTCTTAGAAAAATATCAGCCCCTCGGGCTCACTCTCAGAACAATGGGTACCCGCGCTCACTGTGGGTGTGCAGACTCCGGAGGGGCCCCTTACGTCCCAAGAGCTATATCAAGCCACCTCGTGGCATCATCTCTCGGCACACGGCCTCACATCACTCGGCACTCGGCCTCACATCACTCAAGCCACCTCGTGGCGTATAAATGTATCTCAGGCCCTCGATCTCATATCGCTTAGTGTATCCTCACATATGGCCCTCAGCCGCACTCAGTCAGATATCATCACAAGCCCCTCGAGCATTAGTAAAACAGTACTTCTCAGCCCAAAACATCATTTAGAAATATCATTTAAGTTTCAAATCTGAGTAAAAGTGGCTGAATTTGTAAAACAGCAGATATCAACAGGACTGAGTTCAAGTAATAAGTCGAAACAATGAGGAAATAGTGATAAAAATCCCCGAAGGGTTCAAATATTTGGCACGAAGCCCAAATATGGCAATCAGCCCAAATCATGATGATAACAAACAAGTTTCAGTCAAATACGCGGTAAAATCATCAATCGGGATGTAAGAGACCCCACATTCATCATCCAGCGCGTGTCCCACCTCAATATAGCACTACGATGTGCAATCCGGGGTTTCAAACTCTCAGGATATCATTTACAATCATTACTCACCTCGAACCGGCTACAACTCTAGCTCGCGACGCGCGTCGAATCTATCCAAAATCAGAACGAATACGTCACAATATACTAAGGGAGCAAAGCCCAAGCTAAAACAATCGAAAAATATCAAAAATCCCGAAATTACCAAAACCCGAGCCCCGGGCCCACTTCTCGAAACTCGGAAATTTTTATATCAACGGATTCCTTATCCTCCCCCGAGTTCATACATACCAAAAGTTCTTATATCTAACCTAAAATGGTCCGTTAAATCCCCAAGTCAAATTTCAAAACCCCAAGCCCTAGTTTCTTCCATTTTTAGCTTAAGTTCCATGAATTTCTAGGTTAATTTCACAATATAATCACGTTTTAGGTTCAAAAATCTTATCTCCAATCAATTCTCCTCGAATCCTTCTTTAATCACCTTCAAAAAGCTCTCAAAATGCTCAGCTATGGAGGAAAAATGACTCACAATCGCGGATGAAATGTTTTATAAACTTTCTGCCCAGTTCTGATATCTCTTCATCGCGTTCGCGACCTCAACCTTGCGAACGCGAAGCACATTTTTGAATTAGCCAAAATTAACCTTACGTGAACGCGACTCACCCTCCACGAACGCGATGCTTCAGGCTTTACACTTACGCGAACGCGTTTTCTCACACGCGAAAGCGAAGAACAATTGCTCTTGGACCACATTTCCTTATACGCGAACGCGACAGCCTCACGGGGACGCGAAGCACCATCTCCTAGCCTTACGTGAACGCGAAGCCACCTATGCGAACTAGAAGGGAAAATTTCTTAACTTCCAAATTCCTTCTACGCGTTCACGACTCACCCAACGTGTACGCGAAGGGTTAATCTCTGGAACACCTGAACTCCCAAAATCTGCAACTTTTAAACTTCAAAAATGGTCTGATTGACCATCCGAAACTCACCCAAGGGCCCCGAGACCTCAACCAAAACTACCAACACATCCTAAAACCTCATTTAAACTTGTTCCAATCATCAAAACACCTCAAACAACATCAAATTACCCAAAACACATCGAATTCAAGCCTAAGTTTTCTAAAAACTTCCGAAATACGCTTTCCATGAAAAACCCAACCAAACCACGTTCGAATGACATGAAATTTTGCACACACATCCCAAATACCATAACAAAGCTACAGATACTCTCGGAATTCCATTCCAACCCTCGGATCAAAATCTCACCTACCGGCCGGAAATCGCGAAAATGCTCACTTCGCCAATTCAAGGGTAATTCTACATCGGACCTCCAAAACCACTTTAGATCACACTCCTAAGTCATAACTCACCTCCCGAAGCTAACCGAACCATCGGAACTCACATTCGAGCCCTTTAACATATAAGTCAACATCCGGTTGACTTTTCCAACTTAAGCTTCCTTAAAAGAGACTAAGTGTCTCATTTCTTACCAAATCCACTCTGAACGCAAACTAATTAACTTGATCACATAAAAAATGGATAACGAATCATAAAGAAGCAGAAATGAGGGAAACGGAGTGGTAACTCATGAGACGACTGGCCGTGTCGTTACATCCTCCCCAACTTAAACATACGTTCGTCCTCGAACGTGCCCAGAGTTGTTCCAAAAGCCAACCAATCACTGAATAACCTTACCATGCATACACCCAGGGGTGATCCTACGTCACCCTATCTTATATAGGTCCGACAACACATTGCGACTGAAATTTCACAACCCAATCCAGCCCATAAGCCTTAGAACCACATTTCCATTTTCGAAACCATTCACAAGATCAGAATCTCGCATCTATACCCAGAATAAGCCCGAACAAGCTGTAATCACCCATACTTGCAATCTCCGGTGCAATCACACGATATACCATATAATTCAAACACTCGTAGCGATAACTTCTGTTCACAGCAGCTGCCCACAACAACCGAATATTGGTAGAAAACCTCTTATCAACTAAAGTCTCATTCCAACACTTTCATATACTACCAAAGATAGATGAAATACACGATAAACCACGACCATTCCGCAAATCGACCATTCACGAAGCCACTTCTATTTTGGCAAATTCCATAGCAATTTCCGAGCCGAACTTCGATATTATCCTTCCAACAAGCTGAAATCAAATCCGTTTGTATTCATTAATGCTCCCAATGATCTCCTCTAATCCAACACACCACTCTGGTGACATGACACATCAATATAGGTCTAAGCCACAACTTGCATAATACGCGTACCAATAAGCAACGGTCCGAACATACTCAACTCAAGAAAATGACTCAAATGAAAGAGTTGTACCTCAAGCTCATCAGTACCATCACAACACAAGGCTGCGAACCCGTCTCACATCATAGAAATAGAACACATGTATCTACCCCGAAAGGTCATATCTCGACGTAGCCTCGCTACAATGCGCAATCCTATCCAAACACTGCTCCACATGAAACACCTCAAGTCACTATGCTCAAAATCGACAGCCATGCACAATTTTGATGTCTGGAACCAAAGCAAATCATTACACCCACGGTAAAAACAAATACCATATACCACGCAACCCGATAGGACATGATCGATACGCCATTCACCGAGCAAAACCTAATTACTTTTCGGCTCAACTTCCATTATGAGACCCCAAATGAACCGCACCATATATGCCCATAACCAGCAAATCACAACACCTCGCAACACAGAAAGGTAACTCATTGATCTCACCAGATTACTAATAAGCTCAATAAAAGTTGAATCAACACATCCCTCAACAATACAATTCGGAGCCAACCAAGCCGACTCAACTTAGAACATGCATCCACAATGGCCTGCCAACGAATTCCTTATCAAGGACACCTGAAGCTGCTCCTTCCACACCCATAACTCTGCCAGTGCCATACGATACGGTGCCCGGCATCAAATTGATATCGAAATCAAGAACCCTGCCAGGCAACATGCCCGGCCACAAGAAGCACATCCGAAAAGTCCCTCACCATCGGAACTGAATCAATATGAGGAGCCTCAGCACTGACACTCATCACAAGAGCCCAATAAGAAAGACAAATCCTTCCCAGCCATCCGCTGGGTTTTCAAAATATAAAAACCCCCAATAGGACATAATCCGTCAAACATCGCCACTCAATCCGTGGCATTTTCCGGTAGAGCCAACAACGCCGTCTTATCGCTATAGTCCAGAATAACACAACACGGAAACAACCAGTCTGAACCCAATATCACATCCAAGATCTAATATCCCAAGCAATAAGGTCTGCTCGGGTCTTTAAACCCCGATAGTCACTAAACAGTGTCGATGCACACGATCTACAACCACAACATAGCCTGAGTATGAGAACTTCCGGTCTCCAACTCCATGTAGCACACAAATCACCATACCCGATCCCAAATTCTGCCGTCCGAATACATATCACACCTCAAGTACCCAATCATTCCACGAAAGATATTCTAAAATTCCCCTGTGCCATCAAGCAAACTCGAATATGAGTAGTCGATCTAACAAGAAAGCGCCGCAGTACTACCGAAATACTATCAACTTAATCACATTGCCTTTTCTGAAACATATACCCTCGTCAAATCACTATGATTAGCAATACTAATCCTCTGAAGATCATTCACCCTAATCATCTGAAGCTCATTTCTCTAATCACCTAATACTGCCCGTGCTGCCTAAGAATTTTATGACTTTCCATTCAGAACTGAAGCGTAACCTTACACACGCAAATCTCAATCCTCCACAACATACCGCATATACCATACCACCCTAGGATAACATGAGAACTTCATCTCCCTTCCGAGACACAAACATCTACGTACTCAACTAGTCAAGGACTTTCCATTGGTCCCACCTAGAAGAAAATCACTATACATCCCATGCTCCGTATTCCCATAGAAAATATACATCCCCAAACCGCAATAAAAACCATCAAGAACTCTCCGAGTTCCCCTTGCACAAATCAGACCTGCAAGGACTGAATCCTTCTAACTCGACCAAGCTAAGCAAGCCGTCAAAACCTAAGAGCGTTGCCGCACAATACCTGTAGGAACTTATTACCTCGAACACACACAAGGAACAAATCATGTCCTTACCATACTGGTCCGGTCTACTACCAAATTACCCCCTCTATCTAAATTTCCTTCTGATTCATCTTCAACTTGATATTTTCTTTTTGCTGTAGCACCACAATACTCAACTCAGACTTACCACACGGAACCAAGCATAAAGCCACACCGTCTAAGGCTCATACGTCGCTAAATACTTTCTTAAACCTTCCCAGAAACACCATATTCAAGAATACTTTACTCTGAAGAACTTCCTGCGAATCTAAATTCGTTACCCTTTACATTCCTGATACTGATACATAGAATCCCATAATTAACATGGAAATACCACAAGTCTTGACCTCTTCCCATAAAAACTCAGTTTCTAATCACGTATACAACTTTAAGACACCTGATTGTTACATATATAATCTTGAACATATTAGAATCATTCTCGGGAGTCATTTACTCTTTTTACACTGCAATTAGCCTGATCAAACGAACAGGACCACCTGTGCCTCATTAGCACTCTGACACCGCAGGATACGACCTCATCCCAATACAAACAAGCATCTTCCTGCTCTATGCATCGAGCATTCTTAACCAACAACAACTAAAGACATCCTGTGATTCTCACACACCTACGAAGCACCATATAACCTTGTAAAAAATTTCCTTCACTCGAGCCATCCTCGACTTCAATCTCCGTGAGCCATCACCGATTCACCAACACGCCTCAAACTAGAACCAACATAGCACCTAATCGGGCAATCATCTTAATCAATAGCAAAATCCCCCACTTGGTTCGAAGCCATAGATCAAAACACACCCAATAACTCTTAACGCATATACTTTATTGTTGCCAATATCATAGTGAGATTAAACTCAATCCTTCATAAGCTCGCGAAACACAGACCATCTGGTACATTAAATCTTCTGCAAATCTCGCATTCACCCTCGCAACAGTCAAGCTCACTCTCTAGGCGACCCAATTTATATCTCAACACATACTCTTCACTTGTAAGTGAGATCTTCTAATAGACAACATATGGGTCACACAACCTTAGAACACTCCGCAGGAGATAACCCACCTGCTTTGCCTCCAACTAACATTTCTGTATACCTTCCACCATCACAAGCATTACGCAGTCACTTAATCTTCCTGAGTTTGGACTCATACCGCAACATGAAATTTACTTCACTCCCAACTAAGAGCATGGAAAGATTCTTCACACGCCCATAACTCGGGCTATTCCTCGAATCGAGATGGATTTCAAGCATCTAATAGTTCTTCCATCATTCAACAGACCCTTCTCGTCGCTTCCAAATCATATGGAAACCTCGCACTACTAACATACTCGTCACATAGCCACAGCCGTCACTTCCACTAACAGGGACACTACCGAACATATAAGTTAAAAAACACTTGTTCACACAATCAACACCTCGATGCTCAAGCCATAGGCAAAGATCCGGCCTCAAGTCCTCCAGACTGGCCCAACATAAACTCACAGAGATCACATCTCGCCCCTCGATCGGGGAATCACAAGCCATCAAGGCACATCTGATACTGAGCGCTCATGCGCGTATGCGAACGCGTGGAAGAAATTTCAAGAGTTACTTTTCAAGCTGAATCAAGGACGTACGATAAGAATTCAAGAATGTGAAGTTTTCCTAAAGGTTCTGCATCGTCTCGAGTATAAATACAGATGTCTCCGTACCGATCCGCGAGACTCTACTAAACCTGCTCATGACTCGCGAAGACAAGGCCGGCCGACACATCTCCAATTTGAAGTCAACTGCTAAACAGCAATATAACAGGCTAAAACATGATTAAATAATTAATAAATAGCAGATGTCACCATAACAATGCGGGAGTACAGCCCAAACACAGCCCGATACCGGGGTGTCACAAGTCACGAACATCTATTAGAGTATAAATACAACTACAAGGTCTGAAAAATATACGAAACAGGACTGATAAATAAAAGGGAGAAAAGCGGTGCTGCGAACGCTGGCAGTCACCTCGCTAACTCCGATAACACTGCCTCCTATCAGTCACAACCCGCTATCGGGTGCAAAAATACCTGCATCTGCACACCCGGTGCAGGGAGTAAAGTGAGTACTCCAACTCAATGAGTAATAAAGGATAACAACTGAGCAGTAAGAAATCACGTAAAGCAAACCAACATGCCATATAGAAGCAGTGTAAAACCCTTTGAGAAATGCAATGAAGCTGTGAAATCTTTAGAAATATCTTAGCTCAGTTTAAACTCTTTTGAAAATGACTTTTTCAACAGTTACACTATGAATGCAAAACAGCTAGTGTCGATAAGCACAGAAAATCCCCCTCTCGGGCACAAATACCACAGTATAACAGGTAAAACGACAAGTAAGTATGAAAGATGAACACATAAAGGTTCGCCCCTCGGACACAAATACCACAGTATAACAGGTAAAATGACAAGTAAGTATGAACGATAAACACATAAAGGTTCGCCCCTCGGGCAATATCTCAGAACTGTAGCAGCCCCTCGGGCTCACTCTCAGAATAGTATCAGCCCCTCGGGCTCACTCTCAGAACAATATCAGCCCCTTGGGCTCACTCTCAGAACAATCTCAGCCCCTCGGGCTCACTCTCAGAACAATATCAGCCCCCTCGGGCTCACTCTCAGAACAATGGGTACCCGCACTCACTGTGGGTGTGCAGACTCCGGGAGGGGCCCCTTACGACCCAAGCGCTAGATCAAGCCACGTCGTGGCATCATCTCTCGGCACTCAGCCTCACATCAATCGGCATTCGGCCTCACATCACTCAAGCCACCTCGTGGCATATAAATGTATCTCAGGCCCTCGGCCTCATATCGCTCAGTGTATCCTCATATATGTCCCTCGTCCGCACTCAGTCAGATATCATCACAAGCCCCTCGGGCATTAGTAAAACAGTAGTTTTCAGCCCAAAACAATCATTTAGAAATATCATTTAGGTTTCAAATCTGAGTAAAAGTGGCTGAGATTGTAAAATAGTAGATATCAATAGGACTAAGTTCAAGTAATAAGTCGAAATAGTGATAAAAATCCCCGAAGGGTTCAAAAGGTTGGCACGAAGCCCAAATATGGCAATCAGCCCAAATCATTATGATAACAAACAAGTTTCAGTCAAATACGTGGTAAAATCATCAATCGGGACGGACCGAGTCACAATCCCCAGTAGTAAAAGACCCTGCACTCATAATCCAGCGCATGTCTCACCTCAATATAGCACTACGATGAGCAATGCGAGGTTTCAAACCCTCAGGATATCAATTACAATAATTACTAAACATTAGATGTCACTATAACAGTGCGGGAGTACAACCCAAACACAGCCCGATACCGGGGTGTCACAAGTCACGAACATCTATTAGAGTATAAATACAACTACAAGGTCTGAAAAATATATGAAACAGGACTGATAAACAAAAGGGAGAAAAGCGGTGCTACGAACGCTGGCAGTCACCTCGCTAACTCCGATAACACTGCCTCCGATCAGTCAAAACCCGCTATCGGGTGCAAAAATTACTGCATCTGCACACCCGGTGCAGGGAGTAAAGTGAGTACTCCAACTCAGTGAGTAATAAAGGTAAATAACAACTGAGCAGTAAGAAATCACGTAAAGCAAACCAACATGCCATATAGAAGCAGTGTAACACCCTTTGAGAAAAGCAGTGAAGCTGTGAAATCTTTAGAAATATCTTAGCTCAATTTAAACTCTTTTGAAAATGACTTTTTCAACAGCTACGCTATGAATGCAAAACAGCTAGTGTCGATAAGCACAGAAAATCCCCCCCTCGGGCACAAATACCACATTATAACAGGTAAAACGAAAAGTAAGTATGAAAGATGAACACATAAAGGTTCGCCCCTCAGACACAAATACCACAGTATAACAGGTAAAATGACAAGTAAGTATGAACGGTGAACACATAAAGGTTCGCCACTCGGGCAATATCTCAGAACAGTACCAGCCCCTCGGGCTCACTCTCAGAATAGTATCAGCCCCTCGGGCTCACTCTCAGAACGATATCAGCCCCTCGGGCTCACTCTCAGAACAATATCAGCCCCTCGGGCTCACTCTTAGAACAATGGGTACCCACGCTCACTGTGGGTGTGCAGACTCCGGAGGGGCCCCTTACGACCCAAGCGCTATATCAAGCCACCTCGTGGCATCATCTCTCGGCACTCAGCCTCACATCAATCGGCATTCGGCCTCACATCACTCAAGCCACCTCGTGGCATATAAATGCATCTCAGGCCCTCGGCCTCATATCGCTCAGTGTATCCTCATATATGTCCCTCGTCCGCACTCAGTTAGATATCATCACAAGCCCCTCGGGCATTAGTAAACAGTAGTTCTCAGCCCAAAACAATCATTTAGAAATATCATTTAAGTTTCAAATCTGAGTAAAAGTGGCTGAGATTGTAAAATAGTAGATATCAACAGGACTGAGTTCAAGTAATAAGTCGAAATAGTGATAAAAATCCCCGAAGGGTTCAAATGGTTGGCACGAAGCCCAAATATGGCAATCAGCCCAAATCATGATGATAACAAACAAGTTTCAGTCAAATACGTGGTAAAATGATCAATCGGGACGGGCCGAGTCACAATCCCCAGTAGTAAAAGACCCCGCACTCATAATCCAGCGCATGTCTCACCTCAATATAGCACTATGATATGCAATGCGAGGTTTCAAACCCTCAGGATATCAATTACAATAATTACTAAACAGCAGATGTCACCATAGCAATGCGGGAGTACAACCCAAACACATCCCGATACTGGGGTGTCACAAAGCACGAACATCTATTAGAGTATAAATACAACTACAAGGTCTGAAAAATATATGAAACATGACTGATAAACAAAAGGGAGAAAAGCGGTGCTACGGACGCTGGCAGTCACCTCGCTAACTCCGATAACACTGCCTCCGATCAGTCAAAACCCGCTATCGGGTGCAAAAATACCTGCATCTGCACACACGGTGCAGGGAGTAAAGTGAGTACTCCAACTCAGTGATTAATAAAGGTAAATAACAACTGAGCAGTAAGAAATCACGTAAAGCAAACCAACATGCCATATAGAAGCAGTGTAAAACCCTTTGAGAAAAGCAGTGAAGCTGTGAAATCTTTAGAAATATCTTAGCTCAGTTTAAACTCTTTTGAAAATGACTTTTTCAACAGCTACGTTATGAATGCAAAACAGCTAGTGTCGATAAGCACAGAAAATCCCCCCCTGGGCACAAATACCACAGTATAACAGGTAAAACACAAGTAACGTATGAAAGATGAACACATAAAGGTTCGCCCCTCGGAACACAAATACCACAGTATAACAGGTAAAATGACAGTAAGATGAACGATGAACACATAAAGGTTCGTCCCTCGGGCAATATCTCAGAACAGTACCAGCCCCTTGGGCTCACTCTTAGAATAGTATCAGCCCCTCGGGCTCACTCTCAGAACGATATCAGCCCCTCGGGCTCACTCTCAGAACAATCTCAGCCCCACGGGCTCACTATCAGAACAATATCAGCCCCTCGGGCTCACTCCCAGAACAATGGGTACCCGCGCTCACTGTGGGTGTGCAGACTCCGGAGGGGCCCCTTACGGCCCAAATGCTATATCAAGTCACCTCGTGGCATCATCTCTCTGCTCCTTTCTTTTCAAAACCTCCTATAGACTAGACTGGGATCTTATCCATTTGTAGATGGAGCTTCGATAGCAGCTAGGTCTAGAGGGAAGTTGTGAGCATTACGTTCATGCATAACTTCCATACCAAGGTTAGCACGATTAATGATATCAGCCCAAGTATTAATTACACGACCTTGACTGTCAACTACAGATTGGTTGAAATTGAAACCATTTAGGTTGAAAGCCATAGTGCTGATACCTAAAGCGGTAAACCAGATACCTACTACAGGCCAAGCAGCTAGGAAGAAGTGTAACGAACGAGAGTTGTTGAAACTAGCATATTGGAAGATCAATCGGCCAAAATAACCATGAGCGGCTACGATGTTATAAGTTTCTTCCTCTTGACCGAATCTGTAACCTTCATTAGCAGATTCATTTTCTGTGGTTTCCCTGATCAAACTAGAAGTTACCAAGGAACCATGCATAGCACTGAATAGGGAGCCGCCGAATACACCAGCTACGCCTAACATGTGAAATGGGTGCATNTATATATATATATATATATATATATATATATATATATATATATATATTTTATATATGTAAGCTATATTCGATATAACATTACCTAATACACTTATATATATATATATATATATATATATATATATATATAGCTGTATTCGATACGGTATTACC
>NC_031989.1:108116663-108145525 GCF_001879085.1 Nicotiana attenuata | reverse complement strand
TCCCTATACCCTTTTGGGGTAGAAAAAGGAGGTGTGACACTCCTTATCAAGTATTTTGCACGATTCTGCCGAGGCGAGCGGCCCGATCTCATAAAAGTGTTTCATAAAAGCTTGTGATCAAATGGCTTAATAGGCTCTCTGCTGGCCTAATTTGTCCTAGAATAATTAGAGCCAACATGTCTACCCAATAACTATCTACAATAAATTATCCCAAGTGGTGACTCTGAATTTTAAATAAAATAATCTCGTTTTAATTGTCATATAAATTGGAAAAATTTCCCTATACCCTTTCGGGGTAGAAAAAGGAGGTGTGACACTCCTTATCAAGTAGTTTGCACGATTCTGCCGGGGCGAGCGGCCCGATCTCATAAAAGTGTTTCATAAAACTACCGAGGAAAACGACCTGATCCCATATGCGTGTTTCATAAAACTACCGAGGAAAACATCCTGATCCCAAAGAGTGTGGTACATAATCCTGTCGAGGTGAACGACCCGATCCCCATAAGAATATGTTACTATGCAAAGGCGAACAACCCAATCTCATAAGAGTGTGTTACATTATACCGTCGAGTTGAACGACCCGATCCCGTAAGAGTGTGTTACATGATACCACCGTTGCGGACGACCCGATCCTATAAGAGTGTATTACATGCTACCGTCGAGGCGAATGACCCGGTAACATAAGAGTATTGCTGGGGCATTTATCCCGATCCCATTAGAATATGAAACTTTGACGGGTCACTAACCCAACTCACAAATATATGTGTGAGTTATAAAAATCAAGAAAAATAATCAGACGAATACGCATAACATGGAAGAAATTCGTAAAAGAAAGTACAATTTTCACGGCTAATCAAGTAGCTCGTCAAGAAACTAAAATAGCAAGTCTGACACTCTACGTGAGTCTAGTCTTAGGCTAAATGGAAATTAAAGCATTTAAATAGATAAGAATAACTCAAATAGTACAATTAAAGCATGATGTGAGTCTAAGTCTTCCTGGAAATAATTAGAAATTCTAGCATATGCACGGGCACTCGTCACCTCATATATGTGTAGCTCCCTTAACATGTAGCACGGTAACCACCCGACAAGTCATTTTTAATGTTACAGACCTATTCCCCGATTTACGGAATATTTTATGCCCAATTGTAATTATGTGACTTGTCGGGGAGGTTTCAGAATTAATTGGAACACTTAGTTCCAAGATTTAAAGCTTAAGTTGAAATAATTGACCAGATGATGAATTATGTGTAGAAGACCCTGAAATAGAATATTGAGGGTTCCAATAGCTCTGCATGGTTATTTTGGGCTAAGAAGTGTGTCCCGAATTTTTATTTTGAGGTCTGTAATTAAATTTACCTTTAAATGGCAAAAATAGGAAATTGAAAGCTTGGAAGTTTGACCAGGAGCTGAATTTATTGATATCGAGGTCGAAATTCGATCATGTAAAATGGAATAGGTCCATTGCGTCATTTATGACTTGTGTGCAAAATGTGAGGTCAATCGAACTTGATTTGATAGGTTTCGACACTAAATGTTGAAGTTGGAATTTCTTAGTTTTCATTAAGCTCAAATTGGGGTGCGATTCGTGTTTTAGGACTATTAGTATAATTGGTTGGGGTCTTGGGGGGCCTCGGGTGTAATTCGGATCATGTTCGACGCATTCAAAACATTGGAGTTGCTGAAATCTGGTGGTCCTAATTTCCTTATACGGGATCGCGTGGGAAGGTCCGCAATCGCGTAGGCTTAATTGGGCAGCTTAAGTATTGTGCTTTGCGGTTGTGTGAGTGGGAACGCGGTCACGAAGCTTTGGACGCCAATGCATAGCGAACGCGTGAGGCATGCCGATTTTGCGAAGAGGAATTGGAGCAGAAGCTGGTCACGCGCATTATTCTTTGATCGCATGAATAAGGCCGCGATCATGTAGGTCTGTGGAGCCACTGCTTCGCGTTTTTGAGGGACTTTTTGTGATCGCGAACCATTTTGGGGGCTGCTTGTATTTGTTCCTTGCGCGTGAGTTTGTCCGCAATCGCTTAGGGTAAATGACTAGGCAGCAGAACATAAGTTCTAAAAATGAGACATCATCTCAGTTTTAATTTTTTACATTTGGAGCTCGGGGAGACACGATTTTTGGGAGATTTTAAACGAAAACATCGGGGTAAGAGTTCCTAACTCAATAATTATATAATTAACCGAATTTATTATTGTTTTAGCATTTAATTGGTTTTTTAAGTTGGAAAAATTGTGAAAACCCTTAAAGATAAATTGAGGATTTGAGCGCTGAGTGGATGTCGGAATTTTGTAAAATTGGTATGGTTGGGCTTATGGTTGAATGGCCGTTCATATTTTGTAACTTTTTTCGGGTTCTGAGACGTGGGCCCCACAGTTGATTTTTGAGTTAAATTTCAGATTTTTATTGGCAAATTTAGTATTTTTATATGGAATTGATTCCTATTATTTTTGATGATTGTATCGAATTATTTTTGACTAGATGTGAGGCATTCAGAGGTCGAATCGTGAGGAAAAGGCTTATTGGAATAATGAATTTCACGATTAGAGGTAAGTAACACTTCTAAACTTAGTTATGAGGGTATGAATCCCTGAACTATGTGTTATATGATTTGTTTGGAGGTGACGCACATGATAGGTGAGGGGCGTGTGGGCATGCACCAATAAAATTGTGACTTAATTGATTTCGTGGAGTTGAATAATCAAATAATCATGTCATTACCACATATCCCTACGTGTTAGAGATAATTGAGCTGATACTAATGTTAAAGATTATGTTAGGCTACGTGCCGATATTTTTGGGACCTACAAAGGTCGTATTGTTGTTGAATTAATTGTTTAAACTGTAATTTTTTACTTAGTCACATCTATTATTTGCATATCATATCTCATTCTCTGTTGTCATTCATTGATATGTCATATCATCATGTCAGTTGATTTTCATGTCATTGAGAGCACGAGAGACTGGAGATTTTGAGTGATATTTATGGGATCAGGCTGCATGCAGCATCATATTATATTTATTGTACCTAATTATTTACATTTTTGGGATAGGTTTTCTCTACGCATGGATCTTGCCCGAATCATTTATATTTGGGGATGGATATTCTCTAGGCATGGATCTTGCCCGAATCATTTAAATTTCGGGATGGACCTTACCTGAGCTGGATTGACCTTATACAGTACTAAGTGACTGACTGTGAGTTAATATATATATATATTATGGATGGATCCTCCCTGGGCTAGATTGTCCGTATACAGTACTGAGTGATTGAGTATTCTGAGAGTGTGAGTGCATGAGGCTTCCAGTGAGGTGCACAACATACATCATGTACATGGGAATGTAGATATAAAGATGTCACATTCCTCATATCATTCAAATGTGATCTATTTTAATTGTGTCGAGTTAATCTTTTAAACCTGAAACCATACCTACATTTTTGTATTGTTATTTCTATACTAGATTGTACCTATTGAGCTCGTCACTACTTTTAGCCCAAAGGTTAGGCTTGTTACTTATTATGTACATTGGGTCAGTTGTGCTCATACTATACTCCGCACTTCGTGAGCAGATACATGTGCTTCTGGATATAGCGGTTGCTAGATTTCAGAGATTTATTTGTTGAAGACTATCGAGGTAGCTTCTTGGTGTCCAGAAACCTTGACTCTCTTTCCTTTGAGTTATTTGTACTAATATATTTCTAGACAGTGTTCTTGTATCATACAGATTATCTTATCATTTAGATGCTCATGTACTCAATGACACCAAGTTTTGGGAGTATATTTCTATCTGTATTTTTGGTATAATTAATTAAATCTAAATATTATGTTTTCAAACTTAAAAGAATATTGTGATTTATTGAGGTTATCACCTTGCCTAGTGTTGTGGTAGGCGCCATCACAACATACGAATTTTGGGTCATTACAAGTTGGTATCAAAGCCTAGGTTACATACGTCTCACGAGTCACGGATCGGTACGCAGACGTTTGTACTTATCTTTGAGAGGCTGCAGAATCCTTAGGAAAAGTTCACCTTCTATTATTCTTGTCGTGCAAATTTGTTGATTTCGGAATATCAAATTCTGCTATTATTCTCTCACAGATGGTGAGAACACGTACTACCAAATCGGACAACCAGCCACTAGTACCACCGGTTAGGGCCACGAGCCGTTGGGTACGTGATAGAAGCCGGGGCCGCAGTAGAGACCGAGGTGTAGCTAGTAGTTAGAGAGGAACCTGTAGACCTACCGGTTGCTCCAGCTCAAGAGCAGATTCCACATATAGTTGAGTCGGTAGGACCAGCTATGCCTATTGTGATATCAGTCCTTCAGGAGGCTTTAGCCCAGATATTGACAGTTTCCACTGGCCTTGCTCAGGTGGTTTATGCTCATGCCGTACCAGCCACTTCTCAAGCCGGGGGATACACTCATACCGCTGTCGCCTATACTCCAGAGCAGGTGGTGCAAGGACTTCAGATACCGGGGTATTACCAATTCAGCTGCTTGTAGCTGCTCAGTCCCACGTGGGTCCTATAATGGATGACAAGTAGCAGGAGAGATTATAGAGATTTGGGAGACTACATACTCCATCATTCAGTAGAGCTGATTCAGAGGATGCTCAAGATTTCTTGGTTAAATGCCAGTGGATTCTTCGAATGGATGGTATTCTAGAGACGAGTGGGGTCACATTTACTATTTTTCAACTGATCGGGGCAGCCTTCAAATGGTGGTAGAGTTATAAGAGGAGTAGACCAGTTGTTGCAGAACCACATTCATGGCACATGTTCTTCGTATTATTCTTGGATAACTTTATGCCACAGACCCACAGGGAGGAGCTGCGCAGACAGTTCGAGCAGCTACATCATGTAGATATATCTGTGACCCAGTACAAGATCAGGTTTTCAGAATTGGCTCATTATGCAGTTTGGTTGGTTCCCACTGAGAGGGAGTAGATTAGGAGGTTCATTAGTGGCCTCAACCAACAGTTTAATTTTTTTCTGTATCTAGGGAATATAGCAGGTACTAAAGTCAAAGAGGTAGTTGATTGTGCTTGGAGGCTAGAGATGGTCCGTATACAAGAGCGTGAGGTGAGGGAGGCCAAGAGGCCTTGTGGTCCGAGTAATCCACTTGTTTTTCTTCAAGGGGAATCCCAATAATAGCTCGGGTCGTCCTTATAGGCTCGCTCAGATGGCTGGTCTAGTTCATCGTGGCATATCCACTAGCCATGGTACATACAGTGCTCGACCGAGTCAACCTTCTCTCAGTGCACTTCCAGCTCAGAGTTCATCTCGTGCACCATCAGTTCAATGTTCGTCCGTGCCAAGTTCTTCTGGTAGTTATCCTAGTTCTTGAGGTTCACCTCAGTACTTACCGACATGTTTCAGAGTGGGGTTGCTTTGAGTGTGGAAATTTGGGTTATATGAAGAGACATTGTCCTTGCCTTTCGAGAGGGCCAGTTCAACAGAGGAGTCAGGTTGTGACTCCTGCACCAGTTATTTCACCACCCGCCCAACTAGCATGGGGTAGGGCACAAGCAGCTAGAGGTCTCCCTAGAGTGGGAGGTCGATCAAGTGGCGATCAGGTCCAATTTTATGTTATTCCTACCAGGTCAGATGTTGTTTCAGGCACAGTGATCACAGGTATTGTCTCAATATACCACAAAAAAGATTCTATATTATTTGACCATGGTTCCACATATTCATATGTCTCGTCATATTTTTCTCATTGTTTAGATATGTCCCGTGAGCCCTTAGTTTCACCTGTTCATGTATCTATGCCGGTCGATGATATTATTATTTTGGACCGCGTGTATCGGTCGCGTGTGGTAACTATTATGGGACTAGAGACAAAATTTGATCGTTTACTGCTTCGTATGGTTGATTTCGATGTAATCTTAGGTATGGATTGGTTGTCTCCATGTCATACTATTCACTATTGTCACGGTAAGACTGTGACATTGGTGATGCCGAGGTTGCCGAGGATCGAGTGGAGAGGTTCTCTAGATTATGTTCCCAGCATGGGTGATTTCTTATTTGAAGGCCTAACGGATGGTTGGGAAGTGGTATTTGTCGTATTTGGCCTTTGTGAGGGATGTTGATGCAGACACTCCTACTATTGATTATATACAGGTAGTGCGAGACTTCCCGGATATATTTCCTACAGACCAATCAGCTATTCCACCCGACAAGGATATTGACTTCAGTATTGACTTGGTGCCAGGCACTCAGCCCATTTCTATTCCACCGTATTGTATGGCACCAACTGAGTTTGAAGAATTAAAGGAGCAACTTCAGGAACTTCTCGATAAGGGGTTTATTAGGCCTAGTGTGTCACCTTGGGGTGCACCGGTTTTGTTTTGTGAAAAAGAAAGATGGTACTATACAGATATGCACCGACAAAGTTACAATCAAGAACAAGTAGCCTTTGTTGTGCATTCATGATTTGTTTGACCAGCTCCAGGAAGCGAGGGTATTTTCAAAAATTAATTTGAGATCTGGGTATCACCATTTGAAAATTCAGGATTTGGATATTCTAAAGATGGCATTCAGGACCCGCTATGGTCATTATAAATTTCTTGTGATATCTTTTAGGCTGACCAACGCCCCAGTAACATTTATGCACCGGGTGAACAGTGTTTTCCAACTATATCTTAATTTGTTTGTTGTAGTATTTATTGATGATATCCTCATGTTTTCACACAGCCAGGAAGAACATGCACAACATTTGAGTATTGCACTATAGATGCTGAGGGAGGAGAAACTTTATGCCAAATTCTCCAAGTGCGAGTTCTGGCTTAGTTCGTGTCACGACCCAAACCGACGGGTCACGACGGGCACCCGGTGCCTTACTCAACTGAGTACCAATGCAACATATCTTTTCGTATCATACTATCATAGACAATTGAGCTGGAGAGGCTGCTATGAAATAGGTAGAATCTAACATGTAATACCAACTTATACAAAAGACATATGGGCCTCTAAGACAAAAATAATCACTCATACAGTGACCATAGGCCGACAAGGCCTTACAATCTTTTAAGTACATGACATTTGTCTACGAGCCTCTAAGAATACATAATTGTCATAAAGGTTGGGATAGAGCCCCGCCATACAAAACAATACACATTTAAATCGTACCGACCAAACAAGCAACTCCGGAGCAAATAGAGTGCACCAACATCTTCTACTAAGCTGATCGCCTACTTGAAGGACTCTCGACCTGTCTATCGAGAACTGCAGGCATAAAATGCAGCGTCCTTAGGCAAAAGGGATGTCAGTACAAATAATATACCGAGTATGTAAGGAATGAAAATTAGTAAACAATAGACATGAGAGAAACCTAGAGTAAAATAGTCAACATGTATATCTGAATAGCTCTATAAATCATTTAATATTATAATGTCATGCATATGCATATAAATGTCATACCATGCATGGGTAAATGCATTCATAATATCATCAAGCCTCTGAGGGCATCCCATCATATCATCGCGGCCACTGTGGGCAAATCATCAACGTATACTAGCTGATCAAGTGGTGGTGCGTATATAATGTTGTAACCTTTTCCTATATCGCATATACATATAATATACGCGTATATAATGCCATCTGGTCATGGGTCAATGTACATGTATAAGTGAATGAAATGCATAAGAAATATGTTAATAAGATTTTCTCAAAATGTTATAAGAATATTTTACCTTTTGGATAACTTTATCAACTACGTATTTTTTGCTGAGATCTATGAACAGAAGATATAATGATAATTTACACGGGAGATCAATTACATAGGCATCCTTACTAATTCATGAATAGAGTTGTTTATGAAAGTTGTGAATTTTCCCGTTTCATTTGTATCGCACGGATCATGCCAAAAATAAAGAAGGGATAGCATTAACATAGCTGAGCCGATTCATTTGAGAATCCCCTTAACACCCGTTGATTGCGACAACACGTAATAGTGGATCTAGGCAGGGAAAAATCCGTATGATGTTCTTGAGAAAGATTGTATCATGCTTCCTTTGCATCACATTTTACGCTACTGTAGTGTTAAAGGGTTCATAAAAATCCTCTTGAGAAAGAAAGTTCCATTCGTCAGAGCATCCAATGTTGTTGGATCTTTGCAACCAACATTATCAATAAGAAACCAAAATAAGAAACATGTTACGCCCCGAACCTGGGGGCGAGACCGGCACCCGGTACCTTACTCAACCGAGTACCAACATAATGTATATTTTCATGTCATACTATCATAGATAATTGAGCAGGAAGGCTGCCGTGAGATAAGTAGAATACAATATGTGATACCAACATATCATTTATCACGGTTACGGCATGCAACCCGATCCGATTATATTATTATTGCGGCATTCAACCGG
The DNA here is from genome assembly GCF_001879085.1 of Nicotiana attenuata. Lineage (NCBI taxonomy): Eukaryota > Viridiplantae > Streptophyta > Magnoliopsida > Solanales > Solanaceae > Nicotiana > Nicotiana attenuata. The sequence continues at coordinate 108,137,140 of NC_031989.1, read as the reverse complement.
ATCCATTTATATCATTGTTGCGACGTGCAACCCGATACACATATAATATTGTTGCGGCGCGTAACTCGATCCACATATACATTTCATCACCAATCACAACAAGAGTCCCGGCAAGGGACCAATAAATAAACAACACTATCTCGATAAGGGAATCGACAGTATAAGTAAAAATGTCCCGGCAAGGGAAAACCAACTATAACCAAACTTGTTCCAACATCTAACTACCTCAACTAGCACCAATACTCAATCATAAGTAATTTCCACGAGCATAATCACAATCCTTGCTCAACACAGAGAATCAACAACTTAGGCATTCGTAGCATTTATTAAGAACACAACAATTTTACTTCAAGACACACGATCATGCCTGAACAAATGTATAAATTGCATCTAGACGTCATCGACTTACCTCGAACTTCCACGGCCAACTCAAGCCTCAAACACCGCTTTTCCTTTTGAATTTGGGTCAAAATCAATTGCATCTAGACGTAATCGACTTAATAACATCAATAAACGCTAATCAATTCAATTCCAATGCTTAATTATAGATTTCCTATCATTCATTCTCAAAAAGTCAAAAATCGACCCCGGTCCAGCTTGGTCAAACCTCGAGGTTCGGACCAAAACCCGATCACCCATTCACCCACTAGCCCAAATATGCAATAAGTTTCAAAATTCGACCCCAAAGCGATGTCTAAATCCCAATTAATCAAAATCCCTAACTCTACCCAATTCCCAAATTTTCTACCATTAAAACCCTAGGATTTTAGATAAATGTTGATGAAAAACATGAGAGAGTTGAAAGAAATTAGTTAATGAACACTTACTTGAGATTTGGGAAGAAAATCTCAAGCGAAAATCTCCTTCTTCCTTCTATGTTGTGAAAGTTTCAAAGAGAAAACGCTGAAGTTTTATTTTAAAGGACTCCACTGCCCGACTATCGCATCTGCGGTGCTTGAGTCGCACCTACGGAATCGCACGTGCAAAAAATTTACCGCTTCTGCGGAAATGATTTGGCCCAATGGCGCCGCATCTACGAAAGCTTGTCTGCATCTGCAAGAGCTGGACCGCACCTGTGACCCACTATTCGCACCTACGAGCTTGCACCTGCGGTGCTTGGCTCGCATGTGCGGTTACACCAAGACTGATGCAACAACAGTGTTTTCCTAACACTAAGCAACCCGGAACCTACCCGAAATTCACCCGAGCCCTCGAGGCTCCAAACCAAACGTTCATACTAAGTCAAATACATCATATGAACTTATCCACGCGATCAAATTGCCAAAATAACATCAACAACTACAATTTAGCATCAAAATAATGAAATCACTTAATAACCTCAAGTTTTCCAATTTTCTAAAATATCGTCCGATTCACGTCATTTCATGTAAGGCCCCGTGAAAAATTTGTGCTCAAAACCTAGTAGCTCGTAGGGTCAGGTTCCGAATATTTGTTCGGAGCCATTGTACTGATATAAGTATTTAAAAATCAAAGAATAAAAGTTTTCCAGAAAAGTGTTATTTTGCGGTCCAGAATGCGGTCGCAAATCATGTATGCGGACCGCATTTCTGCCGCAGATTGAGTCAGTGGTTTGATAACCTAAATAAGTTTGAGTAGCAATTGTGAACTTCAATTTTAAGTCATATGTGTTAATTTGTGCACTAGATTGACGTTGCTAGACTATTTGGTGAATTGAAAGTAGAAGTTAAAAAGGGAATTCGACTCCAGGTATGTATGGCGAACTTTGACCTTTGTAAAATCACCTTGTTTGGTGTACGAATATTTGGTACGTGACATCTACATGGATTATGTGTGAAATTCTTGTGATTGGTATGATTTGAATGTTCGTGGTTAAGTCTCCCGATATAATGGTGTAAGTAATTGGCAATAAACCAAATGTGTGATTGTGAAAGTGTTATGTGGTAAGAGCTGAGAAACAAATGATGGAAGGAAATCGTAAATGATGCAATTGGAACAACTGTGGTAATAACATATATGGCTTGTCGTGGGCAATTATTGTTGTGACATAAAATGCATATGAGTTGTTGAATATGATGGAAATGGTATTGAGGGTTATGGAAATTCTTTGTGAATTGTTGTTGTTATTCCTTGAGAATTGTTGTTGTAGTTCTTGAGAATTGTTGTTGTTGTTCTTTGTAAATTGTTGTTGTTGTTGTTGTGTTGTTTGTGAATTGTGATTGCTCGGTGGGATCGGGTTGCGTACCGCAACACGAAGTAATAAGGTGTGGGTTGTGGTGATAAGGGTGGCCGAGGTAATAAGGGTGGCCGAGGTAATAAGGGTAGAAAGTGATCGAAATCACTATTGAAATAAAAATATGAGAAAATTGTGAAATCATTGATGTGATAATGTTGAAGGGGAAAAAGGAGAGATTGTAAACTTGTTTGGCTTGATTGTTCCTTTCATGTGTATTTGATTGTTGATTCTATTACTGCTCGTTACTTGTGTATGGTTTGAGTTTACTTGGGNATAGTCCCTTGTTTTGCAACAAGTGCAGCATGTTATTCGTGATTTGGAATGATTCAGCCTGTATCTGCGGGACTACAATCGCTGTGGCCAGATTTTTAGCTGTGGGTTGTGCCCAGTCATAGAGAGCAGCCTCTGGCACAAGAGGTGCCGGTGGGGCTATAGGTGCAGGTGGATTGTTTTCATGATCTCCCATGTTCGGTTCGAATTGTTCAATTGTTTGTTGCTGTTTGCTTTTCCGGTTGGCCCGGTTCAAGGCCTTAAAAACTTTTTCGGGATCTGATAGAGCTTCGAATACTTCACTAGTTCTCGTTGAGTTTCTAGGCATGCACCTGTACAACCAAATCAACAAACGTTAAAATTTCAGTGTATAGATTGGGTATAGAGAAAACTGACTACACTAAGAATTTTTGTATTTCTTTCAATTGTAATTGATAACACTGTTAACTCCCCAGCAACGATGCCAAAATTTGATCACGCCCAACTATGCCTTATAAAAAGGACACGCGGACGTTGCAAATATAATCTGAGTATTTAGCCCAGAGTCGAACCCACAAGGAATTAACCTATCCCTATCAATTACTCTCGTTAGACTTACTAAATTCCACGGAATCAACTTCCCAAATGTTGTAAATAACAATTGATGGTATTTCTGCTACTACGAATGAAAGTAAATAAGAGCTGAAAACTAACTATGATTAAGTTGTAAACAATTAAGAGAAGGTTCTAAGGTTATGATTTCCCCTATTGATGGAATCCCTTCCGGTTATGCTTCACATAGATTTGCCTAATCATCTTTATCAATAATGAGCACTATTATTACCGTAAATCTCTCCCAAGTAATCACAATAATTTACTAGACGCCTTCTCCCGAGATACGCTAGCTGGCTTGTTTATTACAGCTCACTTTAGATCACACCCAAGGCTTCGTTATCCCTAATCCCGCCTTTAAACCCTCGGTTATTGATCCCTCATATACTTTGGGAGTGGTGTTTTTCAACAATTGACCTAAATATGCACTCTATCCCGAGTTATGAACACTAAATAGGCACAGCTAATTGAGGATCCTGTCAATTAACTACAATAAGAACATAGTTGAACAAATAGAGATTAAACCGGGAAAATTATATTAACATAACAAGAAGTTCATCCTTCAATAGGTTCCATCAAAACCTTAGACTAAATATTTAGCTACTCATACTAGTGTTCATCACAACAATATTCAAATTCATCACAAATCGTAAAAACAAAAGGGAGAAAGGAAAAACTCGATGTTGAATTCCCCTCCTTGCCTCTAGCCTCTCTTTCTATTCAACTAAGTTGTGAAAAACTTGATAATCAATCCTTGGGCGAGCTTGACCTTCTATAGGTTAAGTGAATTTACCCCCGGACTTCCAAGTTTACCCCTGAAAATTACTATTCCGGAACTGGGCTAGCGCGGTCGTGCTAGTGGGCGCGCTAATGACCTCGCATATGCCCTATCATTCTGCCTCGACCATCTGGGCTAGCGCGGTCGCGCTAGTGGACGCGCTAGTGGCCGCGCTAATCCAGGCCTTCATTTCATCTATTCTTTTTCTCGTCTTCTCGCGTACTCAGCTCCTAGGAGTTTTTCTTGCTTCAATGTAGCTCCAATCACAGCTTTAAGGCCTCATACAAGCTCCTCACTCCTGCAACGTGTGAAATTCACAAATAGAGCCCATTTTTCATCATTTAACTATATTATCACATTGAAACATAATCAAGCTGGGGCATAAACAATCGCCAAATTACATAAATCTAGCCTATTATCAATCGGGTTGCACGCCGCAACAAGGAGTAATAAGGGTGGACAGGTGGGGTCGGGTTGCACGCTGCAACATCATTTTATGATGGATCGGGTTGCACGCCGCAACATCGTTATATGATTTGGATCGGGTTGCACGCCGCAATATCATTATATGATTTGGATTGGGTGCACGCCGCAACATTCATTATATGATTTGGATCGGTTGCACGCCGCAACAGTATTATATGATTGGGATCGGGTTGCACGCCGCAACAAGAAAGAATAAAAGTGAATATTTATTTTTATGGTGAGAACGAGAGTAAAAGCACGAAGGGTGATGCCGTGCACTTGTTACTATTTTCCTTATTCTTGTTGATATGAAATTATGGTGTTCTTTATGATTCTCTACTGGAATTCTGTTAGTACTTGATATTCCCCGCAACATGTTCCCCCTTCCCATCTTTAACCGCTAGTTTCTGTTGTTATTATTTGCCGTATATGATTTAACTGCACAGGTTTATTTGGTAGTCTTGTCCTAGCCTCGTCACTACTTCGCCGAGGTTAGGCTCGACACTTACCAACACATGGGGTCGGTTGTGCTGATACTACACTCTGTATTGTGTGCAGATCCCGGTGCTGGAGCATTTGGACCACAGTGAGGTTGCTGCCTTCAGTCCATCGGAGACCCGAGGTAGTCCTGCAGACGTCTGCAGGCTTTGGCATCCCATTCTATCCTATTTCCTTCTGTTCTTACTTATTTCAGAGACAGACATGTATTTTTCTTTGTTCAGACTCTATTTGTAGTATTCTTAGATAGTCGGTGAGATTGTGACACCAGTTCTGGGTGGATCACTTTATGAAACCGTATTTGTATTAAATTAAATTGTTGAATTTCGTCTTCTGCACTTTTTATTCCGCTGTTAATCATATATTGACCTGTAAATGTTAAAGGTTAAGGAAAAAGGGTAATAAAATCTATAACACTCGACTTGCCTAGCTTTCACGAGTAGGCGCCATCACGACTCCTGAGGGTGAGGAATTCAGGCCGTGACATAGGAGCTACAAGTCATTACAATTTCCTCTCTATATGTTAAAACGTACTTAGAAATTCATGATTATTTTGTTTCACTTGGCCTTTTCAATTATTTTCCTCTGAAAACATGTGAAAAGGTTTTAGAAGATTGTATGTCACTTCTCCTATTGGTGAACTCCGATGCACGCTGAAAACCTACAATCATTTATTAGAAAGTATAGGCAAGAGAATTGAAAAATATGATATATCTAAATTTGATCATGGGATGGATATTATATCTGAATGCAGAGAAATAATCGAGGAAAAGTCTATAATAGCATATCCGATCCTAAAGATTTTGTGGCACAATCAAAGTTAAATCTCAAAAAGAGTAAACTTTCAAAATTATATTGAAAAGACTCGATTCTGACCGAGCATAAGTGTTATTGGATGGACAAATGGAGGAATCGAAAAAATATTCGTATATTATGCATTACTTGTATATGTCATATTAATAGGCATGATAGCGTTAGCAAAAACAACATGTAGTGTAGCAGCCTCAGTTTACTAGGGGATCATATGACTCACTGTAGATTCGCCATATATCTTCAGACAACTGATAGAATCATCATAAATATGTCAACACATAGTGATGGTATTAAGTCGATAAGAAAAGCAAAGCCGGTAATTTGGAATAGAGCACTTATGCCCGAGCATCATATGATTGAAACAATTGACAGGAGCTTTAGAGGTATAATGACATTAATAAACCCTTTGGTTGAAAAGTAATGATTTTTGGAGGTAATTTTCATCAAGTACTATTAGTAGTTCCAAAATCTATAAGAGAACCAATAAATGCAAGCTTGATAAAATTGTACTTATGGAATCATATAGAAAATATTCAATTAACATAAAAAATTTGATGGCAAGAATAGATCCAATACTCATTGATTTTTTAATATGCATTAGTAAATGAGAGGAACCTACAATAAAAGATGATTCTTCTAGTAATTCAATACTAGAAATCCGGTAATTAGCGACCAAAAAACCGATCAACTTTGGTCGGTCCAATTACCGGCCAAAATGCGACCAAATACGTTGGACGGTATTTTGGTGGTCGCTTTAGTATACCGACCAAAGTTGGTCGGAAATTACCGACCAACGTTGGTCGGTAAATTAAATTCAAAANACTGAAAATACTGAATGTCTGAAAATACCGAAGACTGTAAGATAAATGCCCCGAACGTACTAGGGATCACCAAATAGCTGATACGAGAATCCTAGCGCTTTGAATCGTCAACCTGTAAATCATTACCTGCATCATGAGATGCAGGCCCCGGGCAAAAGGAACGTCAGTACATTTGACTTGCACTTGTATGTAAAGAAACTGAAAGAAAGAATTATAAATGCTGAAACTGAAACTAATGTAAGGCCCCGTGAAAAATTTGTGCTCAAAACCTAGTAGCTCGTAGGGTCAGGGTCCGAATATGTGTTGGGAATGTATAACGCCGCGGTTCGGACCCATTGTACTGATCTAAGTATTTAAAAATCAAAGAACCAAGTTTTTCCAGAAAAGTGCTATTTTGCGGTCCGGAATGCGGTCGCAAATCAAGTATGCAGACCGCATTTCTGCCGCAGAATGAGTCAGTGGTTTGGTTAAAATTAAGGTCAAAATGCGGTCCATTATGCGACCGCATAACTAATATGCGGACCGCATTCCTATCGCAAAATGAGTCCATGTACCAGGCAAATTTGAGGTCAAATATGCGGTGCATTATGCGACCGCAAATCGTGTATGCGGACCGCATTTCCGCCGCAAACACAAACAGTAGGATCAAATTTTTGGAGCGCTTTTGCGGTCCATTCTGCGGACCGCATTTCATTTCTGTGATCGCAAAGTGCGATTGCATATCTGACTCGGGTACCTATTTTTCTAAATTTTTTTAATCCGACTCCTTTTTAATAAAATACCCCAACCCCTCATTTTAGCGATCTTTCTAAACAAAATAAGAGAGAGGGAAGAGAGGGTTCTTGAGAGAGAAAGTCATCTCCATCAATTTGATTCTTCAAAACTATCCGGGCCAGGAAATTTCAAAGTGATTGTCTTCATCCCCATTCTTGCAGGTAAAATCCCTAACCCTTTTTCATTGATTTTCAGGTTTAAACCAGGGGGGAGGGGGGAGTCTCATGCATTGATTCTTGAAAACAAAGTTGAAACATACATGCATGTCTTTTAAAACCTAAAATCTAGTAAGAGGAATTGGGTAGGAGTAAAGGATTGTACAAAGAAGGGTTGATAACCTAAATAAGTTTGAGTAGCAATTGTGAACTTCAATTCTAAGTCATATGTGTTAACTTGTGCACTAGATTGACGTTGCTAGACTATTTGGTGAATTGAAAATAGAAGTTAAAAGGGAATTCGGCTCCAGGTATGTATGGCTAACTTTGACCTTTGTAAAATCACCTTGTTTGGTGTACGAATATTTGGTATGTGATATCTACGTGTATTATGTGTGAAATTCTTGTGATTGGTATGATTTGAGTGTTCGTGGTTAAGTCTCCCGATATAATGGTGTAAGTAATTGGCAATAAACCAAATGTGTGATTGGAAAAGTGTTATGTGGTAAGAGCTGAGAAACAAATGATGGAAGGAAATCGTAAATGATGCAATTGGAACAACTGTGGTAATAACATATATGGCTTGTCGTGGGCAATTATTGTTGTGACATAAAATGCATATGAGTTGTTGAATATGATGGAAATGGTATTGAGGGTTATGGAAATTCTTTGTGAATTGTTGTTGTTATTCCTTGAGAATTGTTGTTGTAGTTCTTGAGAATTGTTGTTGTTGTTCTTTGTAAATTGTTGTTGTTGTTGTTGTGTTGTTTGTGAATTGTGATTGCTCGGTGGGATCGGGTTGCGTACCGCAACACGAAGTAATAAGGTGTGGGTTGTGGTGATAAGGGTGGCCGAGGTAATAAGGGTGGCCGAGGTAATAAGGGTAGAAAGTGATCGAAATCACTATTGAAATAAAAATATGAGAAAATTGTGAAATCATTGATGTGATAATGTTGAAGGGGAAAAAGGAGAGATTGTAAACTTGTTTGGCTTGATTGTTCCTTTCATGTGTATTTGATTGTTGATTCTATTACTGCTCGTTACTTGTGTATCGTTTGAGTTTACTTGGGGCAAAGTTTGTTCATACATACGAGTACAATTCAAATGTACTGACGTCCCTTTTGCCGGGGGCGCTACTTTCGTGTTATGATTGTAGGTGGATCCATAGCAGGTACTCCAGTCCACCGACCGTAGCTCCCCTTCACTTCCCGTCAGCTGAATTGGTGAGCCCCTTTCCTCTCGGGGCCCTGCGTGGCTCATGCCGCTTTCATTCCGGAAGTCTTGTTTTGGTATTTGTGTAAGGTATAGCCGGTGCCTTGTTACCGGCAAGTATTGTATCATCCTTTTGTATCCTTAGAGGCTCCGTAGACAGGAAATGTGGGTTATGAACTTATGTAATATGTATTTTGTATGATGGGCGATGTAAGTTGTAAACCACGCTACGTAACCATGTATGTCATGTATGTTTTGTAAAAAGGTATTTTAATTATAAATGGCTATTTCCTTTGATTAATGAGAAATGAAGACACGTGGTAACACGTGGGATAGGGAAGGCACCCAAGTCCGCTTGACTGGGGCTACCAGGTCGAGTGCTGGTCATGTCCCTCGACTTTTGGGGTGTGACATTTCAAGTCCGTTTCGTACCAAATTTCACAGACTCGACATAACCCACATATAAGACCTGTATCGGGTTCCGGAACTAGAATACGGGCCCGATACCATCAAATTTTAAACGTATTTCATTTTCAAACACTCATAGATATTCTAGAAATAATTTTCTTTAAATATTTATTTCTCGGGCTTGGGACCTCGGAATTTGATTTCTGGGCATACGCCCAAGTCCCATGTTTTCCTACAAACCATTCGGGACCGTCAAATCACGGGTCCGGGTCCGTTTACCCAAAATATTGACCAAAGTCAACTTAAACTCATTTTAAATATAAAATTCATCATTTTTCATATTTTAACATAATGGATTTCCGGCTACGCACCGGACTGTGCACATAAATCGAGGTAAGGTAAAAAGGAGGTTTTTAGGCCTCGGAACACTGAATTAGTTTCTAAAACAAGTGATGACTTTTTGGGTCATCATATCCTCCACCTCTAAAACAACTGTTCGTCCTCGAACGGACATTAGAAGGAAGTACCTGAGTTGGTGAAAAGATGGGGATAACGGCTCCGCATGTCGGACTCGGACTCCCGGGTCGATGCCTTAGCAGGCTGACCTCTCCACTGAACACGAACAGAAGGAAGACTCTTCGATCTCAATTGACGAACCTGCTGCTCGAGAATAGTTACCGGCTCCTCATCATAAGACAAGTCATTGTCCAACTGAAAAATGCTTAAATCTAACACATGGGATGGGTCACCGTGATACTTCCGAAGCATAGTCACATGAAACACTGAATGCACAGTGATAAGCTCGGCGGCAACGCAAGTCTATAAACCTCCTCTCCCACTCGGTCAAGAATCTCAAACGGGCCAATGAACCTAGGGAAAAGCTTGCCCTTCTTCCCAAATCTCATCGAGCCCTTCATAGGCGACACTCGAAGAAATACCCGCTCACCGACCATGAAAGCCAAGTCACGAACCTTACGGTCGGCAAAACTCTTTTGCCTATATTGAGTTGTACGAAGCCTATCCTGAATAATCCTGACCTTGTCCAAGGCATCCTGAACCAGATCCGTACCCAACAATCGAGCCTCCTCCGGCTCAAACCATCCAACCGGTGACCGACACCGCCTACAACACAAAGCCTCATAAGGAGCCATCTACATACTCGACTGGTAACTGTTGTTTTAGGTAATCTCTGCTAAAGGAAAAAACTAATCCCACGAGCCTCCAAAGTCAATGACACAAGCTCGGAGCATATCCTCCAAAATCTAAATAGTCCACTCGGACTGCCCGTCCATCTTAGGATGAAAGCTCAACTAAACCCGTGTGGCCAACTCTCGCTGAACTACTCTCGAGAAATGTGAGGTAAACTGCGTACCTCGATCCGAAATGATAACCACATGCACACCATGAAGACGAACAATCTCCCGGATATAGATCTCAACTAACCCCTCAGAATAATAGGAGACTGCCATAAGAATCCAATGTGCGGACTTGGTCAGCCTATCAACAATAACCCATACTACATCGAACTTCCTCTGAGTCCGTAGGAGTCCAACAATGAAGTCCATAGTAATACGCTCCCATTTCCACTCAGGAATCTCAATCTTCTTAACCAACCAACCAAGCCTCTGATGCTCGTACTTAACCTACTGACAATTCAAACACCGAGCCACATATGCAACGATATCCTTCTTTATTCTCCTCCACTGATAATGCTGCCGCAAATCATGATACATCTTCGCGGCGCCCAGATGAATAGAGTACCGGGAGCAATGGGCCTCCTCTAAAATCAACTCTCGGAGTCCATCCACATTAGGCACACAAACTTGACCCTGCAATCTCAAAACTCCATCATCTCCCAAGGTAACCTGCTTAGCACCTTCGTGCTGCACCGTGTCCCTAACGATACATAAATGAGCATCATCATACTGTGAATCTCTGATATGCTCCAATAAAAAAATGAGCGACTGTGCAAACTAACACACGACTGGGCTCAGAAACATCCAACCTCATGAACTGATTGGCCAAAGCCTGAACATCCAGATCAAACAGTCTCTCACCGATCGGAATGTAAGCAAGACTGCCCATACTGGCTGACTTCCTACTCAAAGCATCGGCCGCCACATTGGCCTTTCCCGAATGATATAAGATGGTGATATCATAGTCTTGCAACAACTCCAACCACCTTCTCTGCCTCAACTTTATCTTCTCCTGCTTGAACAAGTACTGAAGACTCTTATGATCCGTGAACACCTCACATGCCACGCCATACAGATAATTCCTCCAAATCTTCAACGCATGAACAATAGTTGCTAACTCCAAATCATGAGCCAGATAGTTCTTCTCATGAATCTTCAATTGCCACGAAACATAGGCAATGACCTTGCCATCCAGTATCAACATCGCACCAAATCCAATACGAGAGGCATCACAATAAACTGTGTAAGGCCCTGAACCTGTGGGCAAAACCAATATCGGTGCCGTAGTCAAAGCTATCTTGAGCTTCTGAAAGCTCGCCTTACACTCATCTGACCACCTGAACTAGGCACCCTTCTGAGTCAACCTGGTCATCGGGGCTGCAATAGACGAAAAACCCTCCACAAACCAACGATAATAGCATACCAAACCCAAGAAACTCTTGATCTCTGTAGCTGATGCGGGTCTAGGCCAGTTCTCGACTGCCTTTATCTTCTTCGGATCAACCGAAATACCCTCTGCCGATACAACATAACCCAGGAAGGCAACTGACCCCAACCAGAACTCACACTTTGAAAACTTGGCATACAACTGACTGTCTCTCAAAGTCTCAAGAACCACTCTCAGATGTTACTCGTGCTCCTCCCGGTTGCGGGAATAGATCAAAATATCATCAATGAAGACTATCACGAACGAATCCAAATAAGGCCTGAACACTCAATTCATCAAATCCATAAAAGCTGTCGGGGCATTTGTCAACCCAAATGACATCATCAAGAACTCATAATACCCGTACCGAGTGCAGAAAGCTGTCTTAGGTACATCGGATACCCTAATCCTTAACTGATAGTAGCCAGATCTCAAGTCAATCTTTGAAAATACCTTGGCACCCTAAAGTTGATCAAACAAATCATCAATCCTCGGTAATGGATATTTATTCTTGATTGTAACCTTGTTCAACTGCCAATAATCTATACATATTCGCATCGATCCATCCTTCTTCTTAACAAACAACACTAGCGCACACCAAGGCGAGGCACTAGGTCTAATGAAGCCTTTCTGGAGCAAGTCATTCAACTGCTCCTTCAATTCTTTCAACTCAGGCGGGGCCATATGATACGGCGGGATAGAAATCGGCTGAGTGCCCGGACCTAAATCAATGCAAAAGTCAATATCCCTGTCGGGTGGCATACCCGGCTGCTCTGAAGGAAATACCTTAGGGAACTCACGAACAATAGGCACAGAATCAATAGAAGGAACCCCAACACTAGAATCACGAACATAGGCCAAATATGCCAAACACCCCTTCTCGATCATACGTCAAGCCTTCATATAAGCAATAACACTACCTGTAGAATGACTAGGAGTCTCTTTCCACTCTAAACGAGGCAAACCCGGCAAGGTTATGGTCACGGTCTTGGCATGACAGTCCAAGATAGCGGGATAAGGTGATAACCAATCCATCCCCAATATGACATCGAAATCAACCATGTCCAAAAGTAACACATCTACACGAGTCTCAAGACCCCAATCACAACTATACAAGAACGATGGACTCGATCTACCACAATAGAATCACCCACCGGTGTAGACACATATACAGGGGCACTCAAGAAATCACTAGCATGACCAGATACGGTGCAAAATAAGATGACACATAGGAGTACGTAGATTGTGGATCAAATAAAACTGAAGCATCTCTACTACAAACCAGAACAGTACCTATGATAACTGCATCGGAAGCCTCAGCCTTGGGCCTGACTGGAAGACCCTAACATCGGGGTTGGGACCAACCACCCTGAACTACATCTCTAGGACGGCCTGCTGCAGGCTTGCCTCCACCTCCAGTTTCCCGACCTCCATCTCTAATACCTCTACATCCACCTCTAGCACCTCTACCCCCACCCCTAGCTGGCGGAGCAGGCAGCGGAAATCTTGGTGCCTGAACCATAGCACGGGAACCCTGTTACTGCGACTGAGTACCCACCATTCTCNAAATAAAATTTTAATAATATTTTTTGATATACACATTACTATTATGTTATACACTGATATACAAATAATATAATTATTAATTATTGATCAAGAAAGAAAAATAAATTTTTGGTATAGCATGTTTACTAAAGTTCTAAAATATAAAAATAATAAATATAATTGTGGGAGTAAATAATATTTTGGTATACAAAGAAAATTAATTTTTAATATACACAAAGAAGAAAAATAAATTTATGATATCTATTTTGGTATACACATGTCCGATGTGCTATGCACTGTGATATACAAATAATACAATATTTTTATTGTGATATACATTGATATAAAGGCAGCAATAAATATAAATATAATTTTATATTATTGATATACAAAAAATAATATTATTTATATACAAAGAATAAAAATAAAATTTTAATATACATGTTGATATAGACAAAGAAGAAAAAAAAGTTGTGATATACATATTATATTGTGATATACATTTATTGGCTATTTAATGCCAATATCTATAACTAAGCTATTTTTTGCCAATTATATGAGTATATTGTTATACCATGCGAAAACCCCTATGACATAGCCAGACATCATAAGGGCCTTTGTATTTGGGCCTTGAAGAAGCCTCTCAAACATTGGGCCTCTTGGCACAAAACTCTAACCCAATTCAAATCATCCAAATCAAGAATATCAAACTTATAGAATAAAGTAAGAGGTGGTCGAATACGATTGTTAGAGGTTATCATCTAGGAATTTGATAAACACTAACAGTACCAAATGATTATTAGTCTTAATCAGCCAAACATCATGAGTTGGTTACACAGTTTATGGCTTTTCAACTTATAAAAACTTTTGATGTGACAATAAATTTGATTATTTGTTTTTTTAGTACCCCAAACACCCTTACCTAATTGAAACACATAACCTCCTTCTCATTTCTGTGATTTCTCTTTCTCTGCATAGATATATTTTTTCGGAAAATATATTTGGCCACACTAATAATGGCCCAAATATCCAGAATGGGGGCATCACGATAACTTCACACAACTTTTGAGGGCATAATAGAAAATGTGCATTTTCGTTTTCCATCTCTACCCTTTAGCAGATTTTTATTTTAATTCAATTTTTTCAAACAACTTCTCTCATTATGTCACGACCCGAATTTTCCACCCTCGTGAGTCGTGATGGCGCCTACCAATGTGAGCTAGGCAAGCCAATTATTTAAATAATTTATCTTTTTACCCATTTTATAATCTTTAACAATTTCGAAGAAATATCGTGTAAACAGCAGAATTTAACATAAGCGGAAGAAAAATAATAGGCTATCTGAACATGAGTATCTAATACAACTGTTTGAGTCTCGACTACCCAGAACTGGTGTCAATGTTTCACAGACGGTCTAAGAATACTACAAATAAAGGTCTGAAAGAAATAAATACAACACTGTCTCTGGCAAAGCATGAAAGAAACATGAATAGTAGATAGAAGGAGACGCCAAGGCCTGCGGACGCCTGCAGGACTACCTCGGGTCGCCTGATGAACGAGAATCAGCAATCCCACTGCGGTCCGAAGTCTACAACACTGAGGTCTGCACAAAAGAGTGCAGAGTGTAGTATCAGCACAACCGACCCCATGTGCTGGTAAGTGCATAGCCTAACCTCGGCGAAGTAGTGACGAGGCTAGGACCAGACTACCAAATAAACCTGTGCAATTTAACTATATATAGCAGAAAAGAAGTACAGAAAGAAACATTCATATACAGTCAAGTATGGGAGGGGGAAAAACATGCTGCAGGGAAACATCGAATAGTAATAGAACAGCAACAAGTAAACATGAGGATCACCACAGTTCAATTGAAAATAGGAAGGGAAAATCATGTTGCGGGGTACAACAACTATCAACAGGAAACCAACAATTTTGTGTAGAGAAACCGTAACATAGTTATCAATAAAAATTAGGAAATCAAAGACAAGTGCACGACATCACCCTTCGTGCTTTTACTCTCTCTCGCCAAAACAATACACGGCATCACCCTTCGTGCTTTAACACTCTCTCACCAAAACAATACACGGCATCACCCTTCGTGCTTTACGCTCTTCCTCACCCAAACAACAATCACAAGGAAAATAGGGTAAGGGAATCTATAACCTCGAAATAAACCAAATAACAACAGAAAATTAGTAAATAAACGTAATGGACAACATAACTCAATTATCAGCAAGAATTAGGGAAATCAAGGATAAGTGCACGGCACCACCCTTCGTGCTTTTACCCTCGTCCTCACTATAGGAATCAATACAATATGCACAGAATGGTACATCGTGCGGCACGACATCACCCTTCATGCTTTACACTCTTTCCTCACCATGAAATCAATATAATAGGCACAGAATGGTACATCGTGCGGCACGACATCACCCTTCGTGCTTTACACTCTTTCCTCACAAAACAAACAATGCACGGCATCACCCTTCGTGCTTTAACTCTCTTGCTCACCCAAACAACAATCACAAACAATAGGGCAAGGAAGTAAAGGAAATTTGCAATAAGAATCCCGGCAAGGGAGCAACAAGTCAACAATTAAATCCCGGCAAGGGTAACAACATACACTCTTCTCTTTCTCACTTTTACTTCACAATTCACTTCATAACTCGAGCCAATGCTATAGAGGTTCAATTATCACTTATATCTTCACAACTCATTTCACAACTCGAGCCAATGCTCTAAAAGTTCAATTGTCACTTATACTTTCACAATTCGTTATACAACTTGAGCCAACGCTCCTCAATGTTCATAGGTCACAATTCTTTCCACAAACTTTATACAACAATTAGAAACCATAACCAAGGCATGAAAGATACAATGAAGTCATGATAACTACAATATAAAGACTCACGGGCATGCTACACACCAACGTATAGATACTCGTCACCATGCCTATACGTCGTACTCAACAATTACCACATAGCAAATAGGACTCAACTCCTAATCCCTCAAGCTAAGGTTAGACCAAACACTTACCTCGAACTTCCACGGCCAACTCAAGCCTCAAGCATCGCCTTTCCTTTCGAATTTGGCTCCAACATAATCGTATCTATGCATAATCGATTCAATAACATCAATAAATGCTAAACAATCCAATTCCAATGCTTAATTATAGCTTTCTAATCATTCTTCCCAAAAACCCAAAAGTCAACCCCGGGCCCGCTTGGTCAAAACACGAGGTTCGGACCAAAAGCCGATCACCCATTCACCCACGAGCCCGAATATATAATTTATTTTCAAATCCGACCCCAAAACGAGGTCAAATCCCCAAATAATCAAAAAGCCCTAACTCTACCCAAATCCCTAATTTTCTACCCTTAATCTCATGATTTAAGCCTAGAAATCTAATGGGTGTTAATGGAAATTGAAGAAAATGAGTCTAAGATTACATACCTATGAATTTGTGGTGAAATCCTCTTTCAAGAATCGCCCAATTTGGAGTTGAGATGAAGAAGTTATGAAATTTTGAACAAATCCCGTTTTAGCTACTGTTTTAAGTGCTGGGCGACAGTGTTCATCGCGTTCGCGAGAACACTGTCGCGATCGCGAAGGGCTGCCAATAAGTGGACTTACGCGATCGCGAGTCCTTCCACGCGTTCGCGAAGGGTTGACCCCCTAACCTTAGCGTTCGCNTTCTAAGTCATATGTGTTAACTTGTGCACTAGATTGACGTTGCTAGACTATTTGGTGAATTGAAAATAGAAGTTTAAAAGGGAATTCGGCTCCAGGTATGTATGGCTAACTTTGACCTTTGTAAAATCACCTTGTTTGGTGTACGAATATTTGGTATGTGATATCTACGTGGATTATGTGTGAAATTCTTGTGATTGGTATGATTTGAGTGTTCGTGGTTAAGTCTCCCGATATAATGGTGTAAGTAATTGGCAATAAACCAAATGTGTGATTGTGAAAGTGTTATGTGGTAAGAGCTGAGAAACAAATGATGGAAGGAAATCGTAAATGATGCAATTGGAACAACTGTGGTAATAACATATATGGCTTGTCGTGGGCAATTATTGTTGTGACATAAAATGCATATGAGTTGTTGAATATGATGGAAATGGTATTGAGGGTTATGGAAATTCTTTGTGAATTGCTGTTGTTATTTCTTGAGAACTGTTGTTGTTGTTCTTTGTGAATTGTTGTTGTTGTTGTGTTGTTTGTGAATTGTGATTGTTCGGTGGGATCGGGTTGCGCGCCGCAACACGAAGTAATAAGGTGTGAGTTGTGGTGATAAGGGTGGCCGAGGTAATAAGGGTGGAAAGTGATCGAAATCACTATTGAAATGAAAATATGAGAAAGTTGTGAAATCATTGATTTGAAAAATGTTGAAGGGGAAATGGAGAGATTGTAAACTTGTTTGGCTTGATTGTTTCCTTTCATGTGTATTTGATTGTTGATTCCATTATTACTTGTTACTTGTGTATGGTTTGAGTTTACTTAGGGCAAAGTTTGTTTATACATACCAGTACAATTCAAATGTACTGACGTCCCTTTTGCCGGGGGCGCTACATTCGTGTTATGATTGTAGGTGGATCCATAACAGGTACTCCAGTCCACCGACCGTAGCTCCCCTTCACTTCCCGTCAGCTGAATTGGTGAGCCCCTTTCCTCTCGGGGCCCTACGTGGCTCATGCCGCTTTTATTCCGGAGTCACGTTTTAATATTTGTGTAAGGTATAGCCGGAGCCTTGTTACCGGCAAGTATATATTGTATTATCCTTTTGTATCCTTAGAGGCTCCGTAGACAGTAAATGTGGGTTGCGAACTTATGTAAATATGTATTTTGTATGTTGGGCGATGTAAGTTGTAAACCTCATTAAGTAACCATGTATGTTATTTATGTTTTGTGAAAAGGTGTTTTATGTATAAATGGCTATTTCCTATGATTAATGAACAATGAAAAATACGGGGTAACGCTGGGATAGGAAAGGTGCCCAGGTCCGCTTGACTGGGGCTACCCGGTCGGGCGCCGGTCATGTCCCTCGGTTTGGGGTGTGACAAACTTGGTATCAGAGCCTAAGGTTTTAAAAGAGTCCTAGGATGTCTTGGAGCCGTGTCTAGTAGAGCCCTACTTATTGGTGTGAAGTCGACCACATCTATAAGTGGGGGGCTGCATGGACATTTAGGAAATTACCCACTTCTTTGTTATTCTATATCGTGCGGTGAAGTGAAAGGTGAAAGTATCTATGTCTAACTCGTGCTCTGTTCCGAATTTTTCAGTAATGGCACCTAAGAAGAGAGCTAGACTCGGCCTTGGGGCCAATGCCACCCCGAGTGAGGCTATGAATTATGTACCTGATGCCGTGGGTGAGAGTGACTCCCTGGTCTTGAATCTACTTGGCCCGTCTATCCCAGACCAGAGTGTTCCTATTCCTGCTGCGGCAGAGGGTGCTACCATCCCTCCCGCCGATATTCCTGATTCTGATGCAGTTCCAGCTTCCGGTCCCGGGGTTCCTGATGGGGACCTTAGATGAGCCATCCGTATGTTGACCCAGTTAGTGGCCGCTCAGGCCCAGAGATCTCATGATGCCCCTACATCCTCCAGCGGACAGGGGGATTCCGCCAGTTCCAGAGTCGACCAGTTTCTGCGGTTAGCCCCTCCAGAGTTCTCAAGCACAGACCCAGAGGCCGATCCGCAGGATTTCCTTGATGAGATGTATAAGACCCTTCGAGTGATGAAGGCTTAAGAGACGGAGGGAGTTGAGTTGGCTTTATACAGGTTGAGGGGAGCAGCGTATTCATGGTTCGAGATGTGGGAGGATCCCCGTGGGGAGGAAAGACCTCCGGCTAGATGGGATGAGTTCGTGGATGCATTTATGGACTATTTCTTTCCTGCCGAGACAATGGCAGCCCGTGCCACTGAGTTTGAGGTCCTCAAGCAGGGCAGTATGAGTGTTTGGGAGTACCACATGGAGTTTGTGAGATTGTCCAAGTATGCTCCTCAGTTAGTGTCGACCATAGATGCTCGAGTTTGGCGATTCGTTCAGGGCCTTAGTCCTTTGGTGGTGAACGAGGCTGCTACAGCGGCCTTACACTCGGATATTTATTATGGGAAGATTGTGGGATTCGCTCAGGCCACAAAGGCGAGAAAGTTGAAGATACGGGTGGAAAGGGAGAGTAACAGCAGGGCCGATCAGTGGGTCACTCAGGGAGATCAGCTCAGGGGAGAGGGTCATCAGGGCCATCCCAGTCATATGCTCAGTCCTCAGCGAGCGTACCACCATCTGTGCGCAGTTATCAGCAGAGCAGTCACTTGAGACCAGGTTCAGACAGTAGGAGACCGCATCAGTCCGATCGTCCAAGAGGGAGATCACAACAGCAGGGGAGGGCTCCATGCCCCAAGTGTGGGAGATTCCATACAGAGACTTGTTATTTGGATATCCCGGTGTGTTTTAGATGCGGGGTGAGAGGTCATATCCAGCGGGACTGTCGTGCGCCCAGTCAGGGCATGGGTAGGGGATTTGCTCAGTCACCCGGTTCTTCAGTCGCCACATCATCTGTGCATCCTCCAGCCCCAGCAGGGCGTGGTGCAGTTAGGGGTGGAGCTCGTGGTAGAGGTGGACCCAGCCGGTTTTATGCTTTGAGTGGTCGCCAGAGTGCAGAGGCTTCTCCAGATGTAGTTACAGGTATCTTGTCTGTTCAGGCCATTGATTGTTATGCTATTATTGATTCGGGGTCCTCTTTGTCTTATGTCACCCCATTCGGTTCTTCAAGCTTTGGGATAGAACCCGAACAGCTTCATGAGCCGTTCTCTGTATCGACTCCGGTTGGTGATTCTATCACAGCCTCGCGAGTTTATAGGAATTGTGTTGTCACGGTATGTGGTCGTGTCACCACGGCCGATCTTATCGAGCTTGGAATGGTGGATTTTGATGTGATTATGGGTATGGACTGGCTTTATTCGTGCTTTGCTAAACTTGACTGCCGAACGAGAGTCATGAGACTCGAGTTCCCTAATGAGCCGGTTATCGAGTGGAAGGGGAATGGTGTGGTGCCGAAGGGTAGGTTTATTTCCTACCTTAAGGCTTCAAAGATGATTCAGAAGGGATGTATCTATCATTTGGTCTGGGTGGCGGACACCACTTCAGAAGTGTCTACCCCCGAGTCCGTGCCAGTCGTGAACGAGTTTCTTGAAGTGTTTTCGGACGAGCTTCCAGGGATTCCGCCAGATAGGGAGATTCATTTCGGGATTGATGTATTGCCAGATACGCAACCAATATCTATTCCACCATACAGAATGGCTCCAGC
>NC_031989.1:108097915-108116183 GCF_001879085.1 Nicotiana attenuata | reverse complement strand
CGCGCTCAATCGGGGGTGTATAGACTCCGGGAGGGGCTCCTTCCAGCCCAAGCAAAATAAAAAGCCATATCATGGCATAATCAATGAAGCTCTCGGCCTCGTATCAAGCCACCTCATTGCGTAACAAATCAGGCCCTTGGCCTCATAATCATGAATCAGTACCACACTTCTGTGGCGCGCAGCCCAATCCCATAATATCCTCATAACACAGGCATTCGACCTCACTTGGTCAGAACTCTCTCAAGCCACTCGGGCGACAGTAAAACATGATGCTCTGCCCAAAATATCATTTAAAATATCAAAAATGAGTAAATATGGCTGAGTTATGAAAAGAATAGAATACATCATGAAGGAGTAAAAATACGAAGTCAAACAGTGAGGAATAGTAGTAAAAACCCCTAAGGGTCCAAAATAGTTGGCACAAGGCCCAAATATGGCATTCATCCCAAAACATGATAATACTTTACAAAACACAATGATATCAAACAGTTTTCTATCAAATACGCTACTTAACAGTCATACAGGACAGACTAAGTCACAATCCCCAATGGTGTACGATCCCACGCTCGTCATCTAGCATGTGCGTCACCTCATAGTAGCACAACAATGTGAAATCCGGGGTTTCATACGCTCGGGGCAGCATTTACAATCATTACTTACCTCAATCCGGTCGCAATCCTAGCTCGCGATGGCCTTGTCTTTCGAATGGGCCTCTAAACGCTTCAAATCTGACCAAAACATATTCATACCATCTAAAGCATGCTAGGGGAACAAAGCCCACTCGAAAATAACAAATTTATAATCAAAATCCCGAAATTGACCAAACCCGACCCTCGGGCCCACATCTCGGATTCCGACAAAATTCACAAAACTAGAATCCTTACGCTTTCGCGAGTTCATAAATACAAAATATACCAAAATACGACAACAAATGACGCCTCAAATCCTTAATCAAAGGTTTCCAATCTCAAGCCCTAGTTTCTTCAATATTTACCCAAAAATTTTCATAAATTTCAAGCCTAATCAATGAAATAATACCATAGGAACGAGTTTTATGTTCAAAAAACTTACCTCAATGAAGTTCCCTTGGACTCCCTTTTCAAAATCTCCCGAAAAGTTCCAAAATAGATTTAAAATGGTAAAGAAAGGCTGAAATTCACGAAGGATGAAATATATACTTTTTGACCGAGGCTTCTATCACCTGCGGTCCCTACACCGCATCTGCGGTTTTCAGTTAAAAGCCCACTTCCGCATTTGCGACCAAACGCCCGCACCTGCGCTATCGCAGGTGCGCTCCAATAGACGCTTCTGCGGGTCCAGATGACCTCCCTCTTGGCCGCTTCTGCGGGCATCGCACCTGCCGCCTCCCAACCGTGGGTGCGGTTATGACAGCAATAATAAACTTCAGCTGCCAAATTCAACTCCAAATTTTCCCGTCAACCATCCGAAATCACCCCGAGGCCCCCGGGACATCAACCAAAAGCACGAACAAGTCATATACCACTATCCAAACTTATACAAATCTTCAAAACGCCTCAAACAACATCGAATCGACCAAATAACACCGGATTCAAGCCTAAGGTTCCAGAAATCTTCCGAATTTCGCTTTTGATCAAAACGTCTATCAAACCGCGTCTGAATGACCTGAAATTTTGCACACACATCCCAAATGACATAATGGACGTACAACAACTTCTGTAATTTAATTCCAAACTTCATATCCAAATCTCACCTCTCAACCGGAAAACGCCAAAATTCTAATTTTGCCAATTCAAGCCTAAATCTACTACGGACCTCAAAAACATGTTGCGATCACACTCCTGAGTCCCAAATCACCTCTCGAAGCTATCTGAACCATCACAACTCACATCCAAGCGCTTTTTCACATAATTCAACATCCAATTGACTTTTCCAACTTAAGCTTACTCAAAAGAGACTATGTGTCTCAAACCTTACCAAAACAATTTCGGATTCGTACCGACTAACCCAATACCATATAATGCAGATGAATAAAGGATATAGAAGCAGAAATAGGGGAAATAGAGCACTAATTCATGAAATGACCGGCTAGGTTGTTACTTCCTCCCCCTCTTAAACAAATATTCATCCTCAAACGGGTCGAGTAACATACTTGAAGCCTCAAATAGGTGAGGATATATGCTCTACATCTCCTACTCGATCTCCCAGGTAGCCTCCTCCACGGGCCGACCACTCCACTGCACATTCACTGAAGCTATATCCTTTGATCTCAACTTTCAAACCTGACGCTCCAAAATAGCTACTAGCTCCACTTCATAAGTCAAGTCACCATATAACTGAACCGTGCTGAAACCCAAAACATGAGACGGATCGCCAATATACTTCCATAGCATAGAAACATGAAATAGCGGATGCACACTCGACAAGCTGGGTGGGAAAGCAAGGTCATAAGGCACCTCCCCAATCCTCCGAAGCACCTCAAAAGTCCCAATGAACCGAGGACACAATTTTCCCTTCTTTCCAAATCTCATAACACCCTTCATGGGTGAAACCTTTAGTAGAACCTTCTCCCTAACCATATAAGATACATCACGAACCTTCTTGTCAGCATAACTCTTTTGTCTTGACTGCGCTGTATGAAGCCTATCCTGAATCACCTTCACCTTATCTAAAGCATCCTGTATCAAATCTGTACCCAATAGCTTAGCCTCACCCGACTCAAACCAACCGACCAGAAATCTACACTGTCTCCCATATAGAGCCATCTGAATACTCGATTGATTGTTGTTGTTATAAGCAAACTATGTGAGCAGTAGAAACTGATCCCATGACCCTCCAAAATCAATGACACAAGCGCGCAACATGTCCTCTAATATCTGAATAGTGCGCTCGGACTGCCCGTCCGTCTGAGGGTGAAAATATGTGCTCAACTCAACCAGAGTACCCAACTCTCGCTATACAGACATGAAAAACTATGAAGTAAAATGAGTGCCCCTACTTGAAATGATGGAAACTAGGACACATGCAAACGAACAATCTCCCGGATGTATATCTTCGCAACCCGCTCTGAAGAATAGGTAGTACACATAGGAATGAAGTGCGCGGACTTGGTCATCCGATCCAAAATCATGCAAATAGTTCTTCAAAGTCCGTGGGAGCCCAACTACGAAGTCCATGGTGATCCGCTCCCACTTCCAATATGGAATAACCATCTGCTGAATCAAGCCACCCGGTCTCTGAAGCTCATATATCACCTGCTCACAATTTAGGCACCGAGCTTCAAATCCCACAATGTCCTTCTTCATTATGCTCCACCAATAATGCTGTCTCAGATCCTGATACATCTTCGCACCACCTGGATGAATGGAATACCGCGAGCTATGGGCCTCTTCCAGAATCAACTCCCAAAGTCCATCTACATTGGGCACATATATCCGACCGTGCATCCTCAACACCCCATCATCACCAATAGCCACATCTCTGGCATCATCGAGCTGAAATCTTTCCATAAGAACAAGCAAATGAGGATCATCATATTGACACTCTCTGTTGCGGTCCAATAAGGAAGACCGATAAATCACACAAGCCAATACCCGACTGGGCTCCGAAATATCTAACCTCACAAACCGATTGGCCAAGGCCTAAACATCAACTGCATGAGGTCTCTCCCATACAGGAATATATGCAAAACTCCAATACTCACCGCCTTCCTACTTAAGGCGTCAGCCACCACATTGGCATTCCCCCGGATTGTACAAAATAGTAATATCATAATCCTTTAGCAGCTCCAACCATTTCTGCTGCCTCAAATTGAGATCCTTCTGCTTGAAAAAGTGTTGGAGGCTACAATGATTAGTAAACACCTCACAAGACACACCATACAAATAATGCCTCCAAATCTTCAACGTGTGCACAATGTCAGCCAACTCTAGATCATGAACAGGGTAGTTCTTCTCATGGGGCTTCAACTGACGAGAAGCATAAGCAATAACTCGACCCTCCTACATCAAGACACACCTAATACCCACTCTAGAAGAATCACAATACACGACATATGAACCTGGAGCTGATGGAAAAACTAACACTGAAGCTGTGGTCAAGGCAGTCTTGAGCTTCTGAAAGCTCTCCTCACACTCATCCGACCACCTGAATGGAGCACCCTTTTAAGTCAACTTGGTCAAGGGTGATGCGATAGATGAAAATCCTTGAACAAATCATCGGTAATATCCCACCAAACCAAGAAAGCTGCGAATATCTTGGCTAAGGATGGTCTGGGCCAACTCTGAACCGCCTCTCTCTTCTTTGGATCAACCTGAATACCCTCGTTGGACACCACGTTCCTCAAGAAAGCCACTGAACTTAGCCAAAACTTGTACTTGGAGAACTTTGCATAAAGCTTCTCCTCCCTCAATCTCTACAACACAACTCTCAAATGCTCTGCGTGCTCCTCCTAACTACGCGAGTACACAAGAATATCATCAATGAAAACTATGACAAACAAGTCAAGATAAGGTTGAAACACATTGTTCATCAAATGCATGAATGCTACTTGGGCATTGGTCATCCCAAAAGTCATCACCAGGAACTCATAGTGAACATATCGGGTCCTGAAAGCTGTCTTAAAATTATCTAAGTCCCTAAACTTCAACTGATGATAACCTGAATGGAGATCAATCTAGGAGAACACTCTCGCTCCCTCAAGCAGGTCAAACAAATCATCGATACGAGGCAAAGGATACTTGTTCTTGATTGTTACTTTGTTCAACTGCCTGTAATCAATGCACATCCTCATCGTGCCTTCCTTCTTCTTCACATATAGAATAGGCTCACCCCAAGGCAACACACTAGGCCGAATAAACCCCTTATCAAGGAGGTCCTGAAGCTGCTCCTTCAACTCCGATGGTGCCATACGATGCGGTGGAATAGAAATGGGCTAAGTGTATGGAACCAGATCAATACCAAAATCAATATCCATATCCAGGGACATACCCGGCAGGTCTGCAGGAAACACATCGGGAAAATCCCTCACTACGGGAATAGAATCAATACTGGGAGTCTCTACACTGACATCCCTCACAAAT
Organism: Nicotiana attenuata; assembly: GCF_001879085.1. NCBI lineage: Eukaryota > Viridiplantae > Streptophyta > Magnoliopsida > Solanales > Solanaceae > Nicotiana > Nicotiana attenuata. The sequence continues at coordinate 108,111,123 of NC_031989.1, read as the reverse complement.
GCTAAGTATGAAAGGCAACCCTTCCCAACTATGCATTGGGCCTTCAAGAATGAAATTACCTTACCGGGAACATAATCAATCGATCCTCGCCACTTATTCCGTGGCACACCCGGCATCGCCAACGTCACTTCTTAGCATGACAGTCCAAAATAACGCGCCATGGAGATAGCCAATCCATGCCTATTATCACATCAAAGTCCACCATACACAGTAACAAAAGGTCCACTCGGGTCTCTAGACCCTCAATAGTCACCACACACGACCAGTACACACGGTCCACAATAATAGTATTGCCTACAGGCGTAGATACAAGAACAGATAAAATGAGAGACTCACGGGGTGTATCCAAATAATGAGCAAAATATGATGACACATATGAAAAAGTGGAACTAGGAACAAATAACATAGAGGCATCTCCGTGGCAGACTGAGACTATACCTGTAATTAATGTATCTGAAGCAATAGCATCGGGTCTAGCTGGGAGCGCATAGAAACAATCCTGACCACCACCCGATCGACCTCCCCCTCTTGGGCGACCCCTAGATGACTGTCCTTCACCCCTAGCTGGCTGGGTCGGTGGTGAATTAACTGGTGCTGAAGTTGATGGTTGACTCCTCTGTTGAGATGTACGCCCATGACGACGAGGACACTGCATCCACATGTGACCCTACTCTCCACACCTATAACAACTCCCTAGTGCTGGAGACGAGGACTGAAGGGAACCCCTAGCACCGAAATGACTAGAAGATGCACCTGGCATAAAAGATCCCCGAACTGATGGAGAATGTGACGAACTCTGGGATGGAAGGGCACTGAGTGATGATGGCCCTCATGAGAACTATAAGACCCATTGCCCGATGACACCCCACAATAACATGGGCGAGCTGACTGAGCATGCCTGAATAGACGGCTTCGGCCGTGCTGCAACTGACCTCTCGAAGGAGCACCACGATAACTATCAGATCTCGAGGCCTATTGGCCTCCCTCTCCTCTCGCTCCTGGCAACGAACTGACTCAATCTCGCGAGCAATGTCAATAACCTCCTCAAAAGTATCACTAGACACCCTCTCCTTAGTCATGAGAATCCGAAGTTAATATGTGAGGCCATCAATGATCCTCCCGGTCCTCTCTATATTCGTAGCAACCATCAAAATAGCATGACGAGCTAACTCTGAGAACCTCATCTCATACTACGTCACAGTCATATATCTGTGATGCAACTACTCGAACTGCCTACGAAACTTCTCTCTGCGAGACTGTGGCACACACTTCTCCAGAAAGAGAACGGAGAACTACTTCCAGGTAAGGGGTGCTGCACCAATAGGTCTACGCCTCTCATAAGTGTCCCACCAAGTGAAGGCGGCTCCATCAAACTGAAAGGTAGTATATGCGACCTCATTGGTCTCCATAATACCCACTGTGCAAAGAATCCTCTGACACTTGTCCAATAAACCCTAGGCATCCTCGCTCTCTGCACTACTGAAAGTCGGAGGCTGAAGTCTACCAAACATCTCCAATCAATGGTGCTCGTCATCTGGCATAGTATGAGCTACATAGTCCTGAGCAACTGCAACCGGCTAGGCTGGATGTGCCCCCGACGTCTGATGTCCCTGCACGACCTGCTCAGGTGTGCGAGCGGCGGGAGTCTGAGTGCCTCCCCCTGCCTGAGAAGTAGCTGCTTCTGTAGTAACTGAGACCTCCTGAGCTAGGCCCATGCATACTAATAGAATCTGTGCTAGGGCCTCCTGAAGACCTGGAATCACAATAGGCACAGCTGGTGCCTGAGCTGATGCTGCTGGAGCGTCCACAACTAGGACCTGATCATGAATTGGGGCGGTTGGTGGAGCTGCAGGTGCTACCCTAGCTACTGTACGGGCTACACCCCTGCCCGTTCCATGGCCTCAACCGCATTCTCGGCCTCTGGCGGCTCCATCCAAGGCCCGCCAAGTCCCTAGGTAGCTTGGCAATTAGCCTAATGTTATTTCTATAGCCATGCTAGGCAAGTTAGATATTTTGAGTAATCTTGTTTTAAAGACTCACTTGTTTCAAAATAATCGCTCGATTCATCGAGCCGTACTTATTTTGGATGTTTTCATTTTTAATCAATACATTTCTATTTACTATTCATTATTATCTTCCACACTTTTCTGTCTACAGCATTATTATTACTTTTCCTGATGAATCGGTGACTGTGACATGTAATGAGACAACGTAATATAAGGATAGTGACTTAGAGGAAGAAGATGAATTACTAGAGAAAATTGTCCGAGAGGTTGAGAACATCGAGAATAAACCTAAGTCCAACTTGGACAAAACCAAAGCAGTAAATTTGGGAGACGTCGAAACCTTCAAGGAGACTCGCATAAGCATTCACTTATCACCGCTAGAGAAAAAGGAGTACATCCACTTCTTGAAGGAATATGAGGATATATTTGCATTGTCATATGATATGACATGACCGGTCTGAGCACATCCATAGTGGCTCACAAGTTGGCCACCAACCCAATGTGTCCGCTAGTGAAGCAAAAAATCAGAAAATTCAAACCAGATATGAGCCTGAAAATCAAGGAGGAAGTTACTAAGCAGATCAAAGACAAAATCCTCAGGGTGGTTGAATACCCAACCTAGTTAGCCAATATTGTGCCAGTTCCGAAGAAAGATAGGAAAGTCAAGTTATGTGTTGACTATCGAGACTTAAATAGAGCAAGTCCTAAGGACGACTTTCCACTGCCAAATATACACATCCCAATCGACAATTACGCCAAGCATAAACTTCAATGCTTTGTAGATTGCTTCGTGGTTTATCACCAGATCTGGATGGATGAAGAAGACGCAGATAAACCAGTTTTTATTACACCATGGGGGGTATACTGTTACAAAATGATGCCATTTGACCTAAAGAATGCTGGTGCTACCTACATGTGGGACATGATAACCATCTTCCATGATATGATACACAAAGAAATAGAAGTTTATGTGGACGATGTCATCATCAAATCCATGAGAGTCGCGGATCACATAGCAGACTTGAGAAAGTTCTTTGACAGGTTAAGAAGGTACAACTTGAAACTGAACCCCGCGAAGTGTGCATTCGGGGTTCTCGTAGGAAAGTTACATGGATTCATTGTGAGTCGTTGAGGGATAAAGCTAGACCCATCTAAAGTTAAGGCTATTCAGGAATTACTGTCACCTAGGAGCAAATAGGACGTGATGAGCTTCCTAGGACGTCTCAACTATATCAGTCGCTTCATAACACGGTCCACAGTCATATGTGAACCCATCTTCAACATGCTGAGGAAAGATGTCGAAACAAGCTGGACCGAGGATTTTTAGAAGGCTTTCGACAAAATCAAGGAGTACCTATCCACACCATCAATTTTGGTCCCGCCAGAACCAGGACGGCCTTTGCTACTCTATCTATCTGTGTTGGATGGAGCCTTCGGATGTGTTCTGGGTCTACATGATGAGACAGGGATAAAGTAGCAAGACATATACTACCTAAGTAAGAAATTCACACCTTATGAAGCACGACACTCTCTGCTGGAATGCACTTACTGTGCTTTGACCTGGATAGCTCAGAAGTTGAGGCATTACTTCTGTGCCTATATCACATACCTCATATCTAGGATGGACCCTTTGAAGTACATATTTCAGAAACCTATGCCAACTGGGAAACTAGCCAAGTGGAAGATACTGTTGAGTGAGTTTGATATTATCTACTTAACTCAAAAGGCAGTCAAAGGACAAGAATTGGCAGACAATCTTGCTGAGAATTAGGTGGGAGGAGAATATGAGCCCCTAAAAACGTATTTTCTTGATGAAGAGGTATCATTCGCAGGAGAGGACATTACCGAAACATACGACGGTTGGAGGATGTTCTTTAATGGAGCTGCAAATTTCAAAGGAGTGGGCATTGGAGCGGTTTTGGTATCAGAAACAGGTCAACATTATCCAGTTTTTGCTAAATTCTGATTTCCTCGCACCAACAACATGGTGGAGTATGAATCCTACATCCTAGGACATAACATAGTAATCAACATGAATATTCAAGAGCTGCTAGTAATAGGTGATTTAGATTTGCTTGTGCACCAGGTAAAAGGAGAGTGGGCCACCAAGAATTCCAAGATATTTCCATATCTACACCATGTACAAGAATTGAGAAAGAGGTTCACAAATATTGAGTTTTGACATATGCCCAGAATTCATAATGAGTTTGTTGATACATTAGCCACCTTGTCTTCTATGATACACATCCGGACAAGAATTTCATTGATCCCGTACCAGTGAGAATTTATAATCAGCCGGTATATTGTGCCGACATTGAATAAGAAATAGATGGAAAACTTTGGTTCAATGATATCAAAGAGTATTTGGCAAAAAGAGAATATCCGGAGCATGCAAACCACACTCAGAAACGCACACTTCGAAGGTTGTCTAATAACTTTTTCCACAGCATAGGAAACTTGTATAGAAGAACTCCGTATTTGGGATTGCTAAGATGTGTCGACGCAGAAGAGGCTTCTAAGCTACTTGAGGAGATACATGCTGGGACCTGTGACCCCTATATGAATGGTTTTGTCCTGGCCAAGAAGATACTTTGGGTCGGTTACTTTTGGATGACTATGGAGACAGATTGTGTACAGTATGTCTGCAAATGCTACCAATGTCAAGAGCATGCCGATATGATAAAAGTGCCACCATATGAGCTCAATGCAACAAGCTCACCTTGGCCATTCGCTGCATGGGGAATAGATGTCATCGGTCCTATCGAGCCCACAACATCAAACGGGCATAGGTTTATTCTAGTAGCCATTGATTACTTTACAAAATAGGTAGAGGCTGCATCTTACAAAGCTGTAACCAAGAAAGACATCGCGGACTTTGTCAAGGATCGTATTGTTTGCCGATTCGAAGTTCCCGAGTATATTATCACTTATAATGTCGGCAATCTCAACAGTGATCTAATGAAAGCCATGTGTGAAACATTCAAAATCAAACACAAGAACTCCACAGCATATAGACCTTAGATGAACATAGCCGTAAAAGCCGCCAACAAAAGCATCAAGAAGATACTAAGGAAGATAGTAGAAAACCACAAGCAATGGCATGAGAAACTACCCTTTGCTTTGTTGGCACATCAACCGGGGAAACTCCCTACATGCTGGTTTATGGTACCGAAGTTGTCATCCCAGCCGAGGTAGAGGTTCCTTCTTTAAGGATCATACAGGAAGCCGAACTCAGTGATGCAGAATGGATAAGGACAGCTCTTATAGAACAGAATGTCCAGAGCTTTCAACAAAAAGGTCAAACCACGATAGTCTGCGCCAGGACAGCTGGTACTGAAGAAGATATTCCCACATCAAGATGAAGCGAAAGGGAAATTCTCTCTCAACTGGAAAAGTCCTTATATGGTTCACAGGGTGCTAAGAGGAGGAGCGCTCATACTCACAGAAAGGGATGGAGAAGTCTGGCCAAAACCAATCAATTCAGTCGCAGTCAAGAGATACTACGCTAAGACTATTTACATTTCCTCATCTGATTTAATTGAACTACGTTTAACCTAATCACGGTTTAAGAGGGGATACGTAGGCAGCCCTGTGGGTTCGGTCATATCATAATAACATTTCCATTTCCCTACCGAAGATCAAAAACAGGGGTAGAATTTTGAGGAGGACCCTCACAATTCTGGAGCAAGTCCAGCCAACGCCACTGCATGCAAGAAAATCAGAAATCGGTTTAGGAACTGGGGTAGATTTTTAATAAGGTTTCTCAAAATTCCTAAGATGTTTCAACAAGTCATGTTATTTGAAGATCACTGAAGGATTATCTACCGAACTGGGGCAGAATTTTGAGGAGGACCCTCAAGATTCTTACATGAGAAAGCTGCAGTGTCTTCGAAATGGGTTATAGTCAGTAGTTCATCTAAAATTACTTGATATTTCAATATGTTTCTAAGTAACTCTATTTTTATAAATAATTGCATATTTTCGAAAATTCTATTTCCGTAACAGCCAAGTGTTACCTAGGGGAACTCAAACAAGGCAAGTCCAGCTGACGGAGGCACGAACCAACCTCCCCCTCACAAAACCTACAATTTTTCTTTGAATGCGGGCATATATGACATAGCAATAGCATACACAAATAAATATATAAAGCAAAATAACTATCAAACGGGCCACCGAACACCGAATATATCCCCAGCTAAGAAACATTCTACTATTTGTTATTCGTTCATTGCATGGAACTAAGCTGATGTTATAAACGTCAATACCACACAAGAGGGGGGGTGATTTGTGTAGTACCTAATTTTCGCGTTAGAAGAACCTGGTTCTTCTAAGTGTTCTAACTACAGCAGTTTGCGGAATAATAAATGCTGAAAGTAAAGTGCACATTTTTACGTGGAAAACACCTGGCTCAAAAGGTGAAAAAACCACGACCTACTACTCAGTAGGATTTTCCCAAACCCCACTAAAATCACTGAGCCAAAAACTACATTTACAAAACTCTTTGTAATCCTAAGGATTAACTCTAATCCCAGCGTAGCACACAGCCTCAACTGTTGCGACGCTTTCAAGTTAACTCTAACTTGAATGCTCAATATACCTCTTACAATTGCTTCTATGAAAGCTGAAAGGTACAATATGAAAACCTACTACAATTGAACTAGACTTAGAATAAACACAATGATGAAACTGGTTCTTCTATCTTAGTTCATGTAGCTTCAGACGTGCACACTTGTATCTCGCATATATTGCTTACAAATCAGACTTGATCTTTTTGCTCTCAAATATGCTTAATTTCTGCTTATGTGCGACCACCTGTAAAAGAGAACAATCGTTATTTTTATAGAGTTAGTAATCAGAGTTTGATAAGAACTCGAATTGTGGATCCCTTGACAATTCGAGTCCAAGAACAACTCTAACTCCTAATCCATATCCTTGATCCGGATATAATTCTCTTTTCATAAGGAGGCTTCAACTCCTTATCCTGTATGCAATCTTTTCGATCAATTCAGAAGATATTATTGCTGATCCTTGAGACTTATCTTCTTCACGCGTATGTCACATGTGCAAGCATATCAACACTGTGTCTCACATGATGGACCTGGTTCACGACTGAGTTCATTTTGTCAATCTTCCAAACATTATCTGAACTTGGGCCAACAAATTCCCCCTTTTTGATGATGACAAACTCTGTGCTTTTATTGATCAGAGACCCTGTGGAACTCAGCTTAATTTTCACACTTTAATTTAACTTATCATTAAGGACCAGGTTTAATCAGGTTATAAACATCACATTTTTCAGAATACAAAGTAAAGCACAATATCTCTTCCCCCTTTTGGCATCATCGAAAAGTTGCATTTTATTAGAATCCCAGATGTTAGTTATTACTCATGGCCACTGGGGCAACTGCAAGTGAAAACATGATTTAGTTAATCAATAATCAGCTTCACAGAAATTTAACTATTAAGATCAGAAGTTTCATAGAACAAGAGAAAACAAAGCACATTGTCATTGATTAGGAGATGTTTCTACAAAACAGACCACAAAAAGAAAAACAAACATCCAACCATGAGCAATAAAAATAGAGAAAAGTCCCGAATCTGGGTCACTGAAGGAGTTTCTAAACTGGTTCTAGGGCTTGGAGGAACTAGAGGGTTGGGATTGAAGAAGATTAAGCATTGTTTGGAGCACTTCACTCTTTTCTTTTTCCTTTGCTAGCTCATCTTTGAGGCCATTTCTTTCACTTTCCAGTTCAGCAATGCGAGCCTGGAGCCTAGCAATTTCTGCATCTTTTGTTCCATATTCTAGAACCGATGCCCTAACTTTGCTGTTCACAGGAGTCTTCACGGATGAACCAGGTTCAACTGGGGTTACACTTAGCAGATAATCACAAGCCTGCAGAGTTTTGATCCCAAAGTGCTCTTTGCTGGAGGCTATCTCCCACTTCTTCAATGGCACATCTAACTTGGCCAAGACAGTTGTCAGTATACACCCATAAGGAGTGGCATGGGCCTTGGAGCTATTTATCACTCTATCCAGCAGCTTGACAATGAAACTAGGCCAGTTAATCTGCTTTCCTGTCACAAGACACTCCAGAAGGACCAGGTCCATATAATTTGCAGTGTGCCTTCTCTCCTGTCTGGGCAGCAGACACTTGTTCACAAATTCAAATAGCACCTTGTGCTCAGGCTTCATCTCACTCTTTTGCACAAACCTAGCCTCAGGCACTTCTTCAGCAGACTTGGTATCACAGAAATTCCAGGTGATTTGGAGAGCAGAAGGGAGAGAATCTAGACAAGGCCACCTTTGCCTAGTATAATCATCATATCCCTCACAGGGTATGTCTAGAATTCTTCCCAACTTAGGTGCATCAAACTGCACCTCTACTCCTCTCACCAGGCTTGTAACAACCCCATTCACCACTGTGGCATTCGCCATAAACTCTATCAGTTCCTTTCTTGCAAGCCTGCCATCTAGTTGAAGAACCATGTCCTTCCAACCCTGTGCTTCTACTGCATCAACCAATCTTTTCATGCCTGGCTCCTCCAGGTCTTTCAGAATTCTTCCTTTCAATATTTTTCTTTTTCCAAAAAGGATAAACCTTTCCTGCTCTTTCTCAGATTCCTCTTCTTCTTCTTCTTCTCCACTCCAAGCTTCTTCTTCTTCAGGAACTTTCACTTGTTTTCCTTTAACTGCAGACCTGGTTCTTTTTGCCAGGGAGGGTTCAGCAGAGATAGATTCTGAAGACTTCTTGGTAGAAGTCTTGGATTTCTTAGGTTTAGGAGTATGAACCTCCTCAGTTGTACCTCTCTCCTGATGGACCAGTTCCATCTCTTCCTCCTCTTCTTCTGCAGCCACAGAACTTTCCAGAACTTTAGCTTTTCCCTTTTCTTTGTTCTTTTTCTTGCTTGCCTCTAAGGCTTTCTGCAACTCAGCCTCGCTTTGCCTTACCCTGCTTCTGGTAGCTTTCACCTTTGGTGCTGAAGGGACAGTAGACTTAGGAGATGACACCTTGCTCTTCTTTGTTGGCTTAGAGGCAGTTGGAGCCTTTTGAAAAGAAGCTTTGTGCTTCTTGGGATCATAGCTTTCTCCAACTTTCTTCAGAATGTCAGCCAAGATTTCTTCCACAGATGAACTAGGTCCATCTTGTTGTTCACTCAGGTTCACAAGACCTTCAGCTGCTTCTCCAGATTCACTTCCCCTGGCTTGTTGCCACTCTCCTCAACTCCTCCACAAATTGCAAGAATTTCACCTTTCTTTTTCTTTCCCTTCCTCTTTGATTCTCCCTCACTTACATCTCTCACAGATCCCACTAACACAAACCTATCATCTACTTTCTCCACTACATCAGAAAAAACATAACATGTATTTACCTCTCTAGGAGTTTCTTGATTTTTGTCTGATTTAGAAGACCCACGTTCTTCTCCATCGCTTGCAGACACAAAAGCTTCAGACTCAGAACTTGAGTCAGATGATTCTTTTTCAGAGGTTTCCCTTCTTTGACTTGCTTTCAATTTTTCGTTGAGAGCTGTTCTCAAAGCACCAGTAGCAACAGTCTTTATAGCCAACATTTTTTTTTTTTCCTGCGGAATCTTGGTTTAGGGTTGTCACTAGGAGGTACAGATGAAGATGTATTAGGAGATACTGGTGGGGGAGTTAAAGGATTTCTTGAGAGTTAGTCATGGCGGAGAATTTCTGGAGGATTTTGGGAATTTTGAAGAATTTTGGAGAGATGGAGGATGATCAGGGGTTTAACACTTAATGATGGTTATGAGTGATGAGAGAGGGTTTGGAGTGTATTTAAAAAGGGATCATGATTAAGCCTATAACGACAGCCTTTTCAGAGGTCAAAAAGAAGTCTAATCAAATTAGAGTTCTGGTCTCTTTAGAGATAAATGAGTGACGCTAGTTTTTAGGAAAAATCCCGTTTTAGTTAGAATTCGAAGAGAATGAAACTGGTTCAATGCACAACGGTTAGATTTAGGAGTTTGGTTAGGATAGGACTTCTGCTCATAATTGAAATATTTATTTTTCTAATTGTGCAAAGTATAGAAACATACCAGACCTTTACTCATGAGCATATACTGATGAACCAGGTTCTTCAAATAAAACTCCTCTTGATTATGCCTCATATATCAGAATAGAAAAAACTTTGTAAGAGATCAATGAATTAATATAAACACACGTCACAGGAGTATACTGATTAGAGTATGAGACTGAGTAAGAATTAGTCTAAATATTTACATAAAATCAGAACTTCTAACCAAAAAGTTTTTTTTTTCATTCATTTTTTTTCATTGCATTCTGAACTGGTTCCTTTTAGGTGATCTTAATCATCCCTAATTCCAACCTGTTCCTTTCAAAGTTTTCCCTATTCAGTGCTTTGGTGAAGATGTCAGCTATTTGTTTATCAGTAGCACGGAATTCTATTGAGATTAATCCTTTCTCATAATTATCTCTCAAGAAGTGGTGTCTAACATCTATGTGCTTGGTCCTTTTATGATGAACAGGGTTCTTTGTCATACTTATAGCACTAGTGTTATCACATAATATCGGTATGCATCCAACTTTTATACCAAAGTCTACTAATTGTTGTTTGATCCATAGTAGTTGAGCACAACAAGAAGCTGCAACCACATACTCAGCTTCAGCAGTAGATAGGGCTACTGAATTTTGTTTCTTGGTAGCCCATGATATAAGAAATGAACCAAGAAAGTGAGCCATACCTAAGGTGCTTTTTCTATCCACTAGGAAACCTGCATAGTCAGCATCAGCATAACCTACTAGATCGAAATTATTACCTTTAGGGTACCATAGGCACAATTCAGTAGTCCCCTTGAGATATCTCAATATCCTCTTGACAGCAGTCAAGTGAGACTCTTTAGGATCAGCTTGAAAACGAGCACAAAGTCCTACACTGAAAACAATGTCAGGTCTGCTGGCAGTAAGATACAAGAGTGAACCAATCATACCCCTATACAACTTTTGATCAACTGATGAACCAGGTTCATCAGCATCTAATTTAGTGGCAGTTGCAATAGGTGTATCTATTTCTTTAGAGTCCTCCATTTTAAACTTCTTGATTAGTTCCTTTGTATATTTTTGCTGATGAATCATGGTTCCATTTGGACTTTGTTTGATCTGCAAGCCTCGGAAGAAATTTAGTTCGCCCATCATACTCATTTCAAACTCACTTCCCATTAATTTTGTAAAGTCCTTACTCAACCTATCTGTAGTGGCCCCAAATATTATATCATCAACATATATTTGTACAACAAGAAGATCTTTACCTTTTTCCCTTAGGAACAAAGTGCTGTCAATTTTACCTCTTTAGTACCCATGCTCCAGAAGGAATTTTGACAATATTTCATACCAAGCTCTTGGGGCCTGCTTGAGACCATAGAGAGCTTTATCTAGCTTGTATACATGATCAGGACATTCTTTACTTTCGAATCCTGGAAGTTGTCTCAAAAACACTTCTTCTTTGAGATAGCCATTTAGGAAGGCACTTTTTACATCCATTTGATGAAAAGTGAATTCCATATGTGCTGCAAAGGCTATGAGGAGTCTAATTGCTTCAAATCTAGCCACTGGAGCAAAAGTCTCATCATAATCAATGCCTTCCTCTTGACTATAGCCTTGAACCACCAACCTTGCCTTATTTCTTGTAACTGTTCCATCTTCATCTAGTTTGTTCCTGAAGACCCATTTTGTCTCAATGACTGACCTGTCTTTTGGTTTTGGAACCAACTGCCAGACTTGGCTTCTTTCAAACTGATTGAGCTCATCTTGCATAGCATTGACCCAATCTACATCTTGTAGAGCTTCACTCAAATTTTTAGGTTCAATGAGGGACAGAAAAGCATCAAATGCACACAGGTTCTTCAGTTGTGATCTTGTCTTTACCCCAGATGTTGGATCATTGATGATGTTCTCAATGGGGTGAGAACTCAGGTACTTGTATGATTTCCCCACCATCTGGTTCCTGCTAGATTCTCCTTCATAGTTATGCTGCAGAGGAACAGGTTCAGGTAAAGGTTCCTTCAGATTGGTTCCCCCTGTCAGGTTGCCCTGGGTGAGAGGACCTGTTCCATCACCTGCTCCTTCCTTTGATGCCACTTTTACTTGTGCTGTTGCTTCAGTCAATTGTCTCACCAGTCCAATGGCTTCATCTCCATGTTCCTGCCTCTCACAAAGAGTGTTAGATTCATCAAACACAACATGTACACTCTCTTCAACACATAGAGTTCTTTTATTAAACACTTTGTATGCTTTGCTATGTGAAGAATATCCCAAGAATACTCCCTAATCACTTCTGGGATCAAACTTACCTAGGGAGTCTTTGCCATTATTGTGCACATAGCACTTACAACCAAAAGCCCTAAGATGGGATATGTTTGGTTTTCTCCCTTTAAGTAACTCATAGGGAGTTTTCTCTACATGAGGTCTAGTCATGCATCTATTTATTATATAACAAGCAGTCTTTATAGCCTCTGCTCAGAAGCTATGAGGTAGTTTACTGGAAAGTAGCATGGTCCTTGCCATATCCTCAAGGGTCCTGTTCTTCCTTTACCCTACTCCATTTTGCTGAGGAGTCCTAGGGGCAGAAAAATTATGATCTATTCCATTTTCATCACAAAATTTAGCAAATTGCGCATTTTCAAACTCAATTCCATGATCAGATCTAATGGATGCAAGTTGATTTCCTAATTGTTTCTGGGTTTTTCTAATAAAAGCAGAGAACATTTCAAATGCTTCATCTTTAGAAGTTAGAAACAATACCCAGGTAAATCTAGAATAATCATCAACAAGCACCATTACATATCTTTTACCACCTCTACTCATGGTTCTCATTGGACCACAAAGATCCATATGAACCAGTTCCAACGTCTTGGACGTACTTACCATTTTCTTAGTTTTGAAGGATGACCTTACCTGCTTCCCCCTTGCACATGCCTCACAAACTTTGTCTTCCTTGAACTTGATATTAGGTAACCCTATCACCAAGTCCTTGGAGACTAATTTGTTCAATTGATTTAGACTGGCATGGCCAAGTCTTTTGTGCCAAAGGAGGGGATCATTAATTAACACACTCAAGCAAGTTAGTTCATTTTCAGAGAGAGTTGACAGATCTACAATGTAAATATTGTTAACTCTCCTTCCCTGCAAAACAATCTTGTCAGTAGTAAGGCTAATCACAAAAC
>NC_031989.1:108043231-108097899 GCF_001879085.1 Nicotiana attenuata | reverse complement strand
TGATTCTCCGATGGCCATTAGAGCTTGATCCTCCTCAGCTTCATCTTCAGAGTCCTCATCTGATGTTTCTCCCCAAGCAGCAACCATAGCCTTAGTTGAACCTTTGTTTCTTTTTGGTTGAACCCGTTCCTTCTTCCTGTTTGTTCTTTCAGCTCTTTCTTTCTTCCACTCAAACTCCCATTGAGGGCAGTTTCTGATGTGGTGATCAGTCTTCCAACACTTGTAACACCCCTCATTGGTTTGTTTCTCAAGAGCCCTCGGTTTGCTGAATGTTGTTCCTTTTGAAGCACCCTTTCCTCTCATAAGATATTTCTTGAAATATCTGGTTATCATAGCCATTTCATCATCTTCAAGGTCTGATCCTTCTAAATTCTGAGTGCCAGACTCCTTTCTTTCTTTGGAGCATCCATCTTCATTGTTTGCCTTCTCAATTCATAGGCAGTGAGATTTCCAATCAGTTCATCCAACTTCAAAGTAGCAATGTTCTTGGATTCTTGAATGGCAGTGATTTTGCTTTCCCAGGATATTGGCAAAACTCTAGTTAGAATCTTCTCCACCTTGTCTTCTTCCAGGATAATCCTTCCAAGAGACTCAAGTTCATTTGTCAGTGTAGTGAACCTGGTATACATTTCTTGGATAGTTTCTCCATCCTTCATAGTAAAATTCTCATATTGAGAATACAACAGTGTTCCTCTTGACCTCTTCACCTGAGGTGTTCCTTCATGAGCCACTTGTAAAGTGTCCCAAATCTCCTTGGCAGTAGTACAGCCTTGAATCCTGCTGTACTCATCAGGACCAAGTCCACACACTAACCATTTCTTGGCTTTTGCATTTTTCTCCCATTTCCTTAGATCTTCAGCAGTACAATCTACTCTTGTCTTTGGAACATCCACTCCTTCAGCATTCTTCTTGGTTGTGGCTAAAGGACCATCAGTGATGATATCCCAAAGCTCATAGTCTTCACCCATTATATGGTCCCTCATTCTGTTTTTCCACCAGGAGTAGTAGAGGCCATTAAAGAGAGGAGGCCTAGCAGTGGATTGCCCTTCCCAGTTCCCAGGTGGTGCACTCATGTTGATCTTTTCCTAAGGTGTTAACCTCTTCAAGGATAACCTGCTCTAATACCAATTGATGTTATAAACGTCAATACCACACAAGAGGGGGGGGGGGGGTGATTTGTGTGGTACCTAATTTTCGCGTTAGAAGAACCTGGTTCTTCTAAGTGTTCTAACTACAGCAGTTTGTGGAATAATAAATGCTGAAAGTAAAGTGCACAGAGATTTTTACGTGGAAAACACCTGGCTCAAAAGGTGAAAAAACCACGACCTACTACTCAGTAGGATTTTCCCAAACTCCACTAAAATCACTGAGCCAAAAACTGCATTTACAAAACTCTTTGTAAACCTAAGGATTAACTCTAATCCCAGTGTAGCACACAGCCTCAACTGTTGCGACACTTTCAAGTTAACTCTAACTTGAATACTCAATATACCTATTACAATTGCTTCTATGAAAGCTGAAAGGTACAATATGAAAACCTACTACAATTGAACTAGACTTAGAATAAACACAATGATGAAACTGGTTCTTCTATCTTAGTTCATGTAGCTTCAGACGTGCACACTTGTATCTCGCATATATTGCTTGCAAATCAGACTTGATCTTTTTGCTCTCAAATATGCTTAACTTCTGCTTATGTGCGACCACCTGTAAAAGAGAACAATCGTTATTTTTATAGAGTTAGTAATCAGAGTTTGATAAGAACTCGAATTGTGGATCCCTTGACAATTCGAGTCCAAGAACAACTCTATCTCCTAATCCATATCCTTGATCCGGATATAATTCTCTTTTCATAAGGAGACTTCAACTCCTTATCCTGTATGCAATATTTTCGATCAATTCAGAAGATATTGTTGCTGATCCTTGAGACTTATCTTCTTCACGCGTATGTCACATGTGCAAGCATATCAACACTGTGTCTCACATGATGGACCTGGTTCATGACTGAGTTCATTTTGTCAATCTTCAAAACTTCATCTGAACTTAGGCCAACATAAGCCATATCCCGAACCTTATATGATGCTAAGCCCTGCATCCATATAAGGCTAAGCATTGCCTTCCATTTGCATGAGACTAAGCTCTGTCTCCATATTTTCATGAGGCTAGGCCCTGCCTCCATATTTTCATAAGGCTAAGCCCTTCCTTCTCTTTGCATGGGACTAAGCCCTAACCTGCATCCTGCATCAGACTAAGCTCTGTCTCCATATTTGCATGAGGCTAAGCCCTGCCTCTATTTGCATGAGGCTAAGCCTTGCCTCCATCATGTGTGAGGCTAAGCCCTGCCTCCATATTTGTATAAGGCTAAGCCCTGCCTTCTCTCTACATGGGAGTAAGCCCTGTCCCGCATCCTGCATGAGACTAAGCTCTGTCTCCATATTTTCACGAGGCTAAGCCCTAACTCCATATTTGCATAAGGCTAAGCACTGCCTTATCTTTGCATGGTACTGAGCCATGTTTCGCCTTGATATGAAGTTGACAATTTATGACTATTCATCGTGTTGCTACTGTGTGCTTACATTGGGACTACAGAAGTGGGATTTTGATAGATCGCCTTGTCTGTTTATTTGGGACTACGGATGTGGGATTCCGATAGATCCTCCTTGATTTGTTTATTTGGGACTACGGATGTGAGATTTCGGTAGATCCCCCTGCACAGTTATATGGAACTACGGGATTGTACCCGGTAGATTCCCTAGTTCCGGGTATTTACATTTGGGACTACAAATCACGATTTCGGTAGATCCCCGAGCATTGACAGTTAAACTATGAGACGAGATCCCGTGAGATCCTTCTGGTATATATGATGGGCTACGGGATGGTATCTCGGGAGATCTACTGGATAGTTGTGATTGGGACTACAGGACGGTATCTTGGAAGATCCCCGGTTGTTATCTCTTTGTTGAGCTGCATTTCCTTTTCGTGATTATCTTATCTCTGTTCTAGTTGTTGTTGTTCTTCTATTTTGGCTACTTCTTACAGTTGCACTCAATTATACTATCTTATTCTACGTTGTTATACCTTATATTTTATTTAACCTCAGTAGGTCCCTGACCTTTCTCATCACTACCCGACCGAGGTTAGGTTTGGCACTTACTGAGTACCATTGTGGTGTACTTATGCGCTTTCTGCGCATGTTTTTCATGTGCAGATCAAGATACATCGACTCACTACTTCACTCATGAGGTGAGGCGACTATTCCAGAGACTTCGAGGTATATCTGCCGCATCCGCAGACTGAGGAGTCCCTTTCTATTCTCTCTTTTAAGTATTAGACCTTTTGTATTTCTTTTCCTTGTTAGACATTCTGGTGTTAGACACTTGTAGATATTCAAAGGCTTGTGGGTTCATGAGATTCCGGGTTTTGGTAAGTATTGTTAGTTTCGAGAAGTTGTATTGTATATGCGGAGCAACATTTAAAATACTGTTTCATTCTATTAGTTTTTGTTTTTAATTATTTCTTCCACAAGTTTGTTTATCTTCCGTATTGTTAGGCTTACCTAGTCATAGGGGCTGGGTGCCATCATGACAGTTCACGGAGGGTTAACTGGGGTCGTGACAATATCCCATGTATTTTTAAATTTCAATTTATAAGTTGGGATTCTCTCTTAAGTTTGAGGGAACATGAAAATTTTGAGTTGTGAACTTAACCCAATCTCTAATTGGGAGGAATGAACCAAAGAAAATTGTTTGTGATAATGAGACAAATTTTGAAGCTTTAGTGTCATGACTTAGTTTCCACTCTGATTAATGTGGTGTTTGAGCACTTGAATTGAAATGAAATTTGCGAGAAGTTGGTGATTCATATGCTTTGGATTAATTTTTGGTACCAACCAAAGTCACTATATTGTGTTTATTTTGTACCTTTTTGACTTGAAATGATGTTTGGTATGCTGTAACGACCCGAACGGTTGTTTTGAGCCCTAGCGCGTCGTTTTGGAGTCTGAGGCCATGAGCAGCTTCATTTCAGGTATTACGACTTGTACGCGTGGTCAGAATTGCGTTTCGGGAAGTTCGGAGTTCATTTGGGAAGAGAATTATCATTTCAGAAGCTTAAAGTTGAAAGAATTAACTAGGACAGGATTTTGAGTAAACGACCTTGGAATCGATGGCTTGAAGTGCATTTCAGTATTATCGATGTCCATTTGGGACTCCGAGTCTATGAATAGCTCCGTATGGTGATTCTGGAGTTGGGAGCGCGATCGGAAGTGAATTCGGAGGTCTGTATGTCATTTCTTGAGTCTTTCGGCTAAATATAGAATTTGAAAGTTTTTGAGTAGTTTGACCGAAAGTGGACTTTTTGATATTGGGGTCAGAATCCGATTCCGAAATTGGGAGTAGGTTCGTGATGTCAAATATGACTTGCGTGCAAAATTTGAAGTTAATCGGACGTGATTTGATAGGTTTAAACATCGAAAGTAGAAGTTTGAAATTCTAAAGTTCATAAAGCTTGGATTGGAGGTCGATTCGTGGCTTTAGCGTTGCTTGATATGATTTGAGGCCTAGAGCAAGTCCATAATGTGTCTTGGGATTGGTTGGTACGATTGGTTGGGGTCCCGGGGGCCTCGGGTGGATTCCGGGTGGTTAATAGATCGAAAATGAAATTTTTGGAAAGGCTGAAGTTGTTGGTATCTGGTGTAACCGCACCTGCAAGGGTTTGACCATAGGTGCGGGGCCGCAGAAGCGGCTAGGAGGGCGCATATGCAGTTTTGGGTCAGGAGCGAAGGGACTGCAGATGCGGTCAGTGAACCGCAGAAGCGGGACCGCACCTGCGGTAAAAGAGCCGCAGATGCGGTTTTGGACAAGAAGTAAAGGGACCGCAGATGCGGCCATTATTCCGTAGATGCGGGACCGCACCTGTGGTGGAGAATACGCAGAAGCGCCATCTTATTCCGTAGATGCGGGACCGCACCTGCGGTGGAGAATACGCAGAAGCGGAAAAGGGCAACCTAGTGAGGAACCGCAGAAACAGTATTTGAACCGCACCTACGGAACCGCAGAAGCGGTATTTGAACCGCACCTGCGGAACTGCAGAAACGGTCAAAGGACCGCAGGTGCGGAAAGTGCTAGAGATAGAGAGGTGTTTTGAAGTCGGGTTTTTGGCCATTTCCTCTCATATTTTCTTGGCTTGGGCGATTCTTGGAGGGTTTCAAGAGAGGATTTTCATCATCAATGATAAGGTAAGCTATTCCCCCACCTACATCGATTATGTATAGATTTTGGTATGTAAATGGATAAAAATTTGGGGTTTTGGTAGGAAGACCTAGAAATTTATATTCTTGGAATTGGACCACGATTTTGGGTATGGAATTTAGAGAAAATTATATATTTGAGTTCGTGAAGCTACGAGTAAACTTATTCTTCGAAAATTTTGGAAATCTGGGCACGTGGGCCCGAGGGCATTTTCGTCAACTTTTCAATTGGGGTTAGGAATTGCTATAAATATGATTGTAATGAATAATTGGGCATATATTAATGGATTTGCATAATCATTGGCTACTTTTGGAGCGTTGTGCATCAATTAGAGCCGTTGGAAGGGCGTGGAATGCCGGTTATGGATCTTCTGAGCGAGGTAAGTCTCCTTTCTAACCTTTTAAGAGAGAATTGTCCCCATAGGTGGACTAATTTGCTATGTGCTCCTAATTGTGAGGGCTACGTACGCACGAGGTGACGAGATTCCGTGCGTAGCTACTATTATGCTATTGTCCGGGTAGTTAGGACTCAAAAGCCTGCTATACTTGGATTATTTGTGAACCTATTGATAGCTTGAATTGCTTAAATCACATCGAATCAATAAATGAATTTCTAAAAAGATTAAACTTCATTTTCTTGAATTTTTAAAAGAGAATTGGATTTTCTTGGGATAATTGCTCCCTAATGAATTCTTGATTGACTGATTGTTGTGTTTATTCATATTTGAGTGTGTCGCATGTATGATTCGCGAGCGGGGTAATAGATGCATCTATGGTTCGCGTCGTTCGACCCTCGGCAATGCACAATTTATTTTCTGTTGGAGCGGGCCGTACGCCTCGACATGATTTGCACATGCTTGTATTGCTGCCTTTAACTTATTAAAGTTGTTATTGCCTCTTCATGTCTTGAGAATAATTGGATAATAATGAAAAGGAATTTTGGAAATTTCCTATAAAAGAATTAATTGTTTACTTGTTTCCTTCTCTTGGATTAATATCATGTTTATAGAAATCCACGATTTAATGTATTATTAACATCATTATTGGACCACTAGTAAGTGTCAAAGTCGACCATCTCGTCTCTACTTCTTCGAGATTAGACGGGATACTCATTGAGTACGCGTTGTTTTCGTACTCATACTACACTTTGTGCATTTTTGTTGCACGGGTATATGTAACTCTAGTGGCCTACTGGCGGTAGCAGCATGGTTGATACGGAGACTTAGGTGAGCTGCACTTCTCGAGGCGACCCGCAGCCAGCAGAGTCTCTTTCAGTTATCTGTATTTATTTTATGTCCAATATTGTGTTCCGAACAATTATTGTATTTTATTCCCTTCTTAGTAAATGCTCGTGCACTTGTAACACCGGGTTCTGGGATGGTTTTGAAATATTTTGTATTAATTGCTTATCATTTAGTTTGAACTGAAGCAGTTATCTTTTCATTTATAAAATTGAAGGAAAATCTTAATTTTCAACATTGTTAAAATGAGAAATTCGTCAATTAATTTGGTTGGCTTGCCTGAGAGCAGTGTCCGGCGCCAGCACGACCCTTAGTGGATTTTGGGTCGTGACAACATGGTATCAGAGCCCTAGGTTCCTAGAGTATCACGAGTCATGAGCAAGTCTAGTAGAGTCTCGCGGATCGGTACGGAGACGTCTGTACTTATCCTCGGGAGGCTGCAGGACTGTTAGGAGTACTTCCCTTCTTGATTATCGTGCGATTTGATCCTAGGAGGCATATGCATTTAATACATTCCTACTCAATCTTACGCGACGTGAACCGCATCTTATAAATCGAGATTTGAAGAATTGTTATGGTATAACCGATGCAGTGCGGAGTGTTTCTCCCTGTATAGTTGTATGGGCTATTATCGTCGCCTTATGGAAGGATATTCTGTTGTTTCAGCTCAGTAGCGGTACTTCTGAGGGCTCTGAGGCTAGGCACAAGTTGCCATGATGCTAATGAACGATAATTCCGCAGTAGCGATATGATGGTAGGATGTTTACCTATGTGTCGGGACAGTGAATGACTTTAAGGGAGGTTTACTCACTGCATAATCTAGAGATTCAGTATTTTATTCCCGGTAGGGGAAAGGAAATCGGACTAAGAATGGTCAGATGTGGGCTGGTGGAGTAATGAGACTTGGTAATTGCAAGCGTAGTGGAGTTGTCTTCTATGATGGAGTGTCATTGTCTTGATTGGACGTACTAAGTTTGTCGGTGTTATGATCTTCTACAATTCGCCTTAGGGGCAAGCTATGGTGAAATAAGAAAATGCGGCTGTCAGATATCGCAAGGTGCGGCAATTCAGGGTTGAATCAGTGTTTCTAATATTGACGGTATGAGAAAGATGATCTTCTGAAAGGCGTAAAGTTAGCAGCTGAGCAGCAAAGGGTGAGGAAAGACATGTGGGAAGTGTCAGGCAGTGGCTAAAATTTCTAGAAGGCCGAGTATAAGAGGCCAAGGGTCGAGTAGTCGATTAAAGGGATGAGTTCCGCCAAAGTGGGAGAGTGGCGGAGTTCCATATTGGCATTGCGGTAGGATGAATATGCGCCTTAAGGAGAGTCTGGGATGACTTGGAAATTTTAGTGATTTGGTGATCGAGGTCTACAGATTTAATTTGAAGTATGGGATATTATGCGGCAGGAGATTTGATATAACGGGAAGGATCTGCTTGAATGAAGAAGGATGCAGTATAACTTCGAATCGGAGGGATGTTGTCGCACATTTAATTGATGTCCACGAGGGGTGAATTGACTTGTGCATCTAGAGAGTGAGCTCAAACTCGGGATGGGTTATTGATGTCATAGCAATTATACCCTGTGCAGCAGCATTGGAAGATGTCGGGGAGTGATTTCCACAGGTGGGTTATTTCCTGTGAGTAGGCTAGCGGTCGCGTGGTTGGCGAGGCTTCTGCGAAGAATTCTATTGGTTATACAGCAAAGAGATCGGTCGTGTGAATGTTGTTGATGATTCAGAGTATAAAAAGGGGGGCTTCTACAGTAAGATATCGAGAATTTTGGCGGTTGATTGTGCAAGGTTATGTCAATAAGAAATTAAGAATCCTGGTGAACCCCAGAGCTGTGTAATGGTGGCTTCGAGCTACGTGGGAGAGCTCCACTGCCTATGATTGGGTTGCATGGTTAACTACTTGCAAAGTTCCTGGTTGTTAGCATGTTGATGGGTTATTTCAGCGACGGGAAGAGAGCTTAGGTGGTAATTTGAGCAAAGGGATTGTTAAAGGTGTGCTATGGTTGGCCTTATTAGCTTATGTTAAAATTTGGAAAGGATTCAGGATTCGTGCTTTGTATTGATGCGGGTTCCAAGGGGAGTGATTCGTCCGGGTGCTTCGTCGAGAGGGTATTCACGTGATAGAAGATTCATGGAGTTTATTATATTCAGGGCCAAGTCAGAGCGGGTGGCTCTCAACAATGGTCCTAGTGAATTCAAAAGATAAGGTGTGATGCCTAATGATTTTGAGCCTATAGGCACGGTTAAGAATTAAGCTTGATAGCAGCCTATGAGAAGAGGCACATAATGTTCTATGATGTTTTGACTTGCGATGTAGCAATTGGGAGGTACGAAATGGCTCGTGGGATTTGAGACAGCATGATCTCGCGATTTAGGGTCATTCGGGATGAGTGCGGAGGGAGTGTGTTAAGTGTTGGATAGAGTTATCATTGTTTCTATGACAATCAAGGATAAATTGGAAGAAGAGGGATTGGTTAGCCATAGTCGAAGTGGCATGTTGCTGGTAGTGATCAGTTCTTTCTGCGTGATTAAGTTATGTAAGTGATTCGTGGAAATATGTGTGAGGCTTGTCGGCCGCCATAATTGATTTTATTCGTAAGTACTCTAGTGTTATGGCCTGTTATGTTTAGGCGGATCCCGGAAGGGCTATGGTGGCTTAGACCACTACTTAGAGATTTGATTATTCTACGGTTGTGAGAATTCACATGTGTGTTACTATGGTTCTCCTGAAGTGAGTTAAGTGGAAAGCTTTATATGATGAAGTGTTAGCCTAATGGTGGTTCCGAAGCTATGATGAAAAGCGTGTTCTATCGTATGTTGGCATGTTAGGTGCAGTGAGTGGTATGGAATTTGAAGTAAAGATCAAGGTAACAGCTCAGTGTGGACAAGGATGTCGCGAGCTCGGATGAGCAGGAAAGGAGTTTCGATGTTCAAGGTAAGTTGGTATTGTCTTCAGTGTCACCTGAGATCGGTGTTTTGTGAAAAAGGCTTTGCATCCTGGTTAATGATTCTTGATCTCTTTTTAGCGTTAGTGCAGCCGGTGGTTTGGAGGTACGACCCAATTATTTGTTATGGTAGGTTGTGGGAGTGTGTCCCATAGGAAGATTGTATAAGTGTGGCAGGTAGTCACTTGATTGATTAAAGACTTAAACCAAGTATGTAGGTTGTGATAATATCATTGATTTGAGAATATATGCTTGGAGGGCACTCATTCTATTTAGTTGTGGAATGCGGATGATTTCTCCGACTATTATGGATGTTCTTATGTGTTATAAGCGGAAGAGGAGTCATTATGGACCTTTGAAAGGTAGTTAGCCTAGTTCAATGCGATCAGAATCGGCTTGAGGTCGGTGGGTGGATTCAAATGTGAATATGGGCTCTATATCAGGCCAAGCGTGTTCATTTCAGTAATGCGCTCCTTATGGAGGAGTAGTCAAAGTGTTATTTCGTTGTCAGATATTTCATGTAGTGATACATTGCACCATGTGAGTTGTGAGACGGCTTGAGAAATTACCTATGTGTTGAGGATCCGCATAGAAATGATATTATATGAGCAAAAATGGCTCTTTAGATTCAGATTGTATATCGCACCTCAGTGGTGCTTGAGTTTTGTATCTTATACCGCTATATGTCCCCTCAGATATGGTATTATGCACTTAGCATGCTTGTGACCGAAATTCGGTATTTTATTGTGATGAGCAATTTAGCTAGATGTGTATCTCCTTAGGTGAGTGTTATGTGTGGATCGGGTGGCACGCCGCCATGGGTATGTTATTTGGATCGGGTTGCACACCGTAACAGAGTGATGTTGAGTATAGTTTTCTATATGCTATTTTTGTATGCCTTGCTTCCTATTTTCTAAGGAAAGTCCGTATTAGTGCGTGAGTTAGGTAGTTCCTTCCAGAGTTCGTTTTCCTTTTGTATCACGTTCGAATTGGTAGCCTATTGGCACATTGTGGCATCATATGAGACTTCTAATTATGTCCGGGGTGGCTTATTGCCTGAGCAGTTCATACTGGGTGAGACGAGATCATTTGATTCAGGGTCAGTGCAATCTGACTATATGGAGTATATTAAGGAGCTAAGACCATTATTTGGTTCAGAATGAGGTGATGGTTCCTGTCAGGAGTATAGACCCAATGATTTGTTGATTCGGCAGTCGGTTATGAAATTTCTACACATCTCTTCCGTCATGGCGGTATTGTAAGAATTAGAGCAAGACCTATGTAGGTCATGAGGTGCAATAAGGGCATCTGAATCGTGGAATTTCGATTAATTTGATCAGAGAATGTTATTGTGGTCCTGTGAGCAAAGTGGTGCAAGTTGTGAATTCCGCTAAGGTATATAGTCGTGTTTGGGGCTGCGTGTAGTTATTGATATGGTGAGCGTATATTGGAAGCAGGTCGGGCATAGAATTCCGGATGTTGGAGTTAGGCTCTAAGGCTTATTGGCTTGAATAAAAGGAAAAATCTTTAGAATTGATTGAGCTAACGTTCTCAATTGAGTTGTGGTAGCACGAGAAGGTGCATGAGGTGTTAAACTGTGATTTCAGACTTCTTCAGTGCAGTTCTCAGCACGTTCGAGGACGAACGTATGTTTTAGTGGGAGAGAATGTAACGACCCGACCGGTCGTTTTGATCCCTAGCACGTCATTCTGCAGTCTGAGGCCATGAGCAGCTTCATTTCAGGTATTACGACTTGTACGCGTGGTCGGAAATGCATTTCGGGAAGTTCGGAGTTGATTTGGGAAGAGAATTCTCATTTCGGAAGCATAAAGTTGAAAGAATTAACTAGGATGATATTTTTGAGTAAACGGCCTCGGAATCGGAATCTAAAGGTTCCAGCAGGTTCGTATGATGATTTCAGACTTGAGCGTATGCCCGGTATGGGTTTTGGATTACCCGGGAGCGTTTTGTCGCCTATTGTGGAAGTTAGCATTTTAGAAGAAATTTCATAAGTTTGGCTTGAAGTGCATTTCAGTGTTATCGATGTCCGTTTGGGATTTCGAGTCCCTGAATAGCTCCGTATGGTGATTCTAGAGTTGGGAGCGCGATCGGAAGTTAATTCGGAGGTCCGTAGGTCATTTTTGGAGTCTTTTGGCTAAAGATAGAATTTGAAGGTTTTTGAGAAGTTTGACCGGAAGTGGAGTTTTTTATATCGGGATTGGAATCCGATTCAGGAAGTTGGAGTAGGTCCGTGATGTCGAATATGTCTTGCGTGCAAAATTTGAAGTCAATGGGACGTGATTTGATACGTTTAAACATCGAAAGTAGAAGTTTGAAATTCTAAAGTTCATAAAGCTTGGATTGGAGGTTGATTCGTGGTTTTAGCGTTGTTTGATATGTTTTGAGGCCTCGAGCAAGTCCGTAATGTGTTTAGGGACTGGCTGGTATGATTGGTTGGGGTCCCGGGGGCCTCGGGTGGATTCCGGGTGGTTAACGGATCAAAAATGGAATTTTTGGAAAGGCTGAATTTGTTGGTATCTGGTGTAACCTCACCTACGAGGGTTTGGCCGCAGGTGCGGAGCCGCAAAAGTGGCTAGGAGGGCGCAGATGCGGTTTTGGGTCAGGAACGAAGGGACAACAGATGCGGTTTTGGGTCAGGAGCGAAGGGTTAGGGAACCGTAGAAGCAGGACCGCACCTGCTATAAAAGAGCCATAGATGCGGTTTTGGACAGGAAGTGAAGGGACCGCAGATGCGGGACCGCACCTGCGGTGGAGAAGACGCAGAAGCGGAAAAGGGCAACCTAGTGAGGAACAGCAGAAGCGGTATTTGAACCGCACCTGCGGAACCACAGAACCGGTCAATGGACCGCAGGTGCGGAAAGTGCTGGAGACAGAGAGGTGTTTTAAAGTCGAGTTTTTGACCATTTCCTCTCATATTTTCTTGGTTTGGGCGATTCTTGGAGGGTTTCAAGAGAGGATTTTCATCATCAATGATAAGGTAAGCTATTCCCCCACCTACATTGAGTTAAATACATCGATTATATATAGATTTTTGTATGTAAATGGATAAAAATTTAGGGTTTTGATAGAAAGACCTAGAAATTTATATTCTTGGAATTGGACCACGATTTTGGGTATGGAATTTAGAGAAAATTATATATTTGAGTTCGTGAAGCTATGGGTAAACTTATTCTTCGAAAATTTTTGAAATCCGGGCACGTGGGCCCGAGGGCCTTTTCGTCAACTTTTCGATCGGGGTTAGGAATTGCTATAAATTGGATTGTAATGAATAATTGAGCATATATTAATGGATTTGCGTAATCATTGGCTAGTTTTGGAGCGTTGTGCATCAATTTAAGCCTTTGTAAGGGCGTGGAATGTCGGTTATGGATCTTCGGAGCGAGGTGAGTCTCCTTTCTGACCTTGTAAGAGGGAATTGTCCCCATAGGTAAAATAATTGGCTATGTGCTCCTAATTGTGGGGGTTACGTACGCACGAGGTGACGAGAGTCCGTGTGTAGCTATTATTATGCTATTGTCCCGGTAGATAGGACTCAAAAGCCTGCTATACTTGGATTATTTGTGAACCTATTGATAGCTTGAATTGCTTAAATCACATCGAATCAATAAATGAATTTCTAAAAAGATTAAACTTCATTTTCTTGAATTTTTAAAAGAGAATTAGATTTTCTTGGGATAATTGCTCCCTAATGAATTCTTGATTGACTGATTGATGTGTTTATTCATATTTGACTGCGTCGCATGTATGATTCGCGAGCGGGGTAATAGATGCATCTATGGTTTGCGTCGTTCGACCCTCGGCAGTGCACAATTTATTTTCTGTTGGAGCGGGCCGTACGCCTCGACATGATTTGCGCATGCTTGTATTGCTGCCTTTAACTTATTAAAGTTGTTATTGCCTCTTCATGGCTTGAGAATAATTGGATAATAATGTAAATGAATTTTGGAAATTTCCTACAAAAGAATTAATTGTTTACTTGTTTCCTTCTCTTAGATTAAAATCATGATTATAGAAATCCACGATTTAATGTATTATTGAAATCATTATTGGACCACTAGTAAGTGTCGATGTCGACCATCTCGTCTCTACTTCTTCGAGATTAGACGGGATACTCATTGAGTACACGTTGTTTTCGTACTCATACTACACTTTTGTGCATTTTTTGTTGCACAGGTATATGTAACTCTAGTGGCCTACCGGCGGTAGCAGCATGGTTGATACGGAGACTTAGGTGAGCTGTACTTCTCGAGGCGACCCGCAGCCAGCAGAGTCTCTTTCAGTTATCTGTATTTATTTTCTGTCCAATATTGTGTTCCGGACAGTTATTGTATTTTATTCCCTTCTTAGTAAATGCTCATGCACTTGTGACACCGAGTTCTGGGATAGTTCTGAAATATTTTGTATTAATTTCTTATTATGTAGTTTGAATTGTAGCAGTTATCTTTTCATTTATAAAATTGAAGGAAATCTTTGTTTTCAAGATTGTTAAGATGAGAACTTCGTCAAGTAATTTGGTTGGCTTGCCTGACAGCAGTGTCCGGCGCCACCACGACCCTTAGTGGATCTTGGGTCGTGACATATGCCTGTCGATGCCCCCTTTTTCTCGCGATATCAGGTTTAGGACATTTGGGAGGACAACTCGTTCCCTTTTGGGAATTGGGTTTGAATTGAAGAGTCGCCAACTAATGAATAAGTGCATTAGTACACTAAGAAGAACTTTGATTTTGAAAATCAGAGATTGGGTAAGGGCTCGAAATTATCCCAAGGGGAAGGTGTTAGGCACCCCTCGAGATCCACTAGTGTGGTTCCCGGCCATAATATAATTGTGACTTTAGGGGTAAACAACAAGTAGACGAGTAAGAATGACAAATATGAGGGGGGTTCTCACATAATTATGGTAAGTAATTGAAATTAAAAGAAGTTAAAGAAGCTGAAATTTGAGAAGAAGCAATTTTAAATTCTGAATAAACGAGTAAAAGAGGGGGATTTTCACATAATTGTGGTAAGTAATTGAAATTAAAAGAAGTTAAAGAAGCAGAAGTTTGAGAAAAACAGTTTTGAAATTCTGAATAAAACAAGTAAAGGGGGGGGGGGGTGGGTCCTTGGTTTATAAACAATATGGATCACCCCACACAACACCCGGTAACCGTTTATACACGTGGTGTTATCGCATGGTCATCATATCCATATCTACCCTTTCCCTCCCCGTTGAGGTATTAAACGCGGAATGGTCTCGTTTTTCTTATTGCATGCTATTACCCGCCTAATCCTATCAGTCCAAGAGATATTTGGGACTACTAATCCTAAAGGGAAGGGGTGTGAGGTTTTATAGTTTCAAAGGACAAAATTCTAAGGCGACAATCAAAACACATATGTAGCAAAATATAGGGAGAAGCACATAACAGATGGAAAGGCTCAAACAAACCTCCTTAAAAACAAAAAGAAGCATTAGTTTAGCATGTCTTACACGTACTAATTAGGGTCTGATTAAACTTAAGAGTTGTGGCGGACTGATCTATTACATATTTCAGATAAGAAGCCCGAATCAGGCCTGCCTGCTGGTTGTAGTTAAAAAAATCTGATTCAATTTATAAGTTACCTTATGGCTTGCCTAAGTGTTAAAAGAAAACCTATAGGCATGATATCTATTAGTTTCAGAAAAGAAATATGCTGATTTATAAAAAAGAAGTTGTCAATTAACCAAGGAAGGCGAGAGAGCGTAAATTCTGCAGACGTTAGCATTATCGTTACTGATTTTAGCCCTATAAGCGAATGAACGATTCATGTTTGATTGATGGTTCCTATAGGCATGCTTTCTAGGCGTTATTGTCTTTAAACATTGTTTACAGGCGTAGTAAGAGTGCAAAAATCCTATGGGCATGATATCTGAATGCTTGTTTTGTTTTAAATCCTATAAACAAGTTTGCCTAGCGACCAATGCGTATGCAGGATCTGGATTTCTTATAGACATGGTATCTATATGTGATAATGCAGGATTTCTTATAGACATGGTATCTATATGTGATAATGCAAAATTCCTTACAGACATGGTATCTATATGGATGTATAAACCTATAGACATGGTATCTATATGTGCAGAAGTGCAGAAACCTTATAGACATGATATCTATATGGTGCAGATGTGCAGAAACCTTATAGACATGGTATCTACATGGATGCAAAAGTGCAGAAGCCTTATAAACCTGATATCTACATGGATGCAGAAATGCAGAAAATCCATTGAACAAAATATCTATGTACATGCAGACATCCAAAGTTGTAAGTAGGATACATGAATACAGGAGTGTAGTAATTCCCTATGAACATGATATCTACTCTTCTGCATGCATGGTTACCCTTCCCTTTTCACCAATCACCCCAGAAGTTTATTACAGTCCAAAAATAAAATAAAGAAACTACATCAGGAGAAAAAAATAAAATTACAACCAAGGAGAGCCTGATTCAGGTTTCCTGCCTGAAGCATGAAGTAAACCAACTCCAAAGATCAAAATCCAAAGCCTTTCTCATTTGGGGTGTGTCAGAGTTCCCTAAGAACCTCATGGACTCCGGGCAGTGCTCACACCCAAATACATTGCAGGATTGAGACATAGTGCAGTGTGGAAGGGCCAGCCCTCAAGTGTCCAAGTTTAGAGGGAACTCAAGGTCCCAAGGTATGGCTCACAGGAGGAGGGCAGAACTTAGAAGCTAAGAGTGAGTGTAAGTGCATAGAAGGAATTCTGAAAAGGGGAAAAGGGAAAGTGGCAAAGACAAGCTAGTGGTCATACCTAGCAATAGGAAATGCTGGCACACCCCACCGGCTTGTTAGAACACATTGTTTTTGGGAGTTAGGATCCCCAAAGGGATCAAGTCCAAACATGGGAAATAACTTGCATATTGCCATGTTCTGAACTACAACTCAAAGCACATAGAGGGAAACAGGGGTGCAGGGATTCACAGCAGAAACAGATGAAAGGAAATTAACATGCTAATTGACATTTAAACTTCATATAAACAGTAAATACACATGGATGTAAAAGGTATAAGTAAACACATTGGGATGATGCTTAAACCAAAACTAGAACATACCAGTCTCAAGGAAACAAGCAAAAGAAAGCAGTAGTCTTGTAATGCCAAAGTGCAAACAAGTAGTCAGAATGCTATGAGTTTAAAAGAGAACTGTGAGATTGTAAGTGTCTGAAGTGTGTAATGTGTGTTAATCCTTTTTTTCGTTTTTTCCCCTCTTTTGTGTTAAAGAAGGTCATGTATTTATAATGTAGAAAGCAAGCAGAAATTGGTAAGAAAATAGTTTGAAATTCAATTACACAAGGTTTCCCTTTAATTAAGGGATTCTGATTTCAAACGAGCAAAACTAATTAAGGAAAGAGATTAGTCAAACACTTTCAAAGCAGTACAATAGGGGTAAATACATAGAGGTTTATGTAAGGACAAGGTCTTGACAGTACACGGTTTGTGCAATTAAGGCAAGGGAATCAATTAACAGCTAGTAAATCAAAAATTGAAGATTTTGTATGAATGAACCAGGTCAGAAAGGTGGGAAAGATTTTAACTTAAGGAAAATCAGTAACAATCAATTAGACTCATTAAAAGGAATTCTGAATCAATCACAAGTTAGAAAACCTTTTTGAAGAAAGATTCGTCATATATAAAAGCATACAGACACGTTAAACATGAAGAAATTTGTCATGCTATTCGATAGAAGAGTCTAGCGTAGAACAATTTAAAAAGGTTTAGAATTTTATGTTAAGGGTTCTCAAACAGAACCCTAGTTCAATCACATGATTAAACCTTGACAGAACCCCCAAATTCTAGGGTTTCCACCTCGAGTCAAGTACAGAGATGAGGAAGTAGGTAGTCAAACAGGCTCAGAGATTTCTTTCAAAAACTCATGAGCAAGCAAATATAGTTGAGAGTTCAAAGCAAACAGAGTGAAGAAACTAATTCGAAACACAGTGAGAGTAGAAGAAACAGTAGAGAAAAAACATGCTTAAACGTCTCTTTAAAACAAGGTAAAGTAGAACTGAAACAGTAAACCCTTAAGAACGTGGTAGAAGGATACAGTAGGCGAAGCATATCAAGTCATAGTGGAAGACAAATAGCAGAACATTATCACAACCCAAACCGAAGGGCCGCGACGGGCACCCGGTGCCTTACTCAACCGAGTACCAACGTAACATATCTTTCTTATCATACTATTATGGGTAAATGAGCTAGAAAACCCTTCATGAGATAACAAGAATAAAACATAAGGGAATACTTAACGTAAGATGACCCAGCATGATATACAAACTTATACATGTGACATACGGGCCTATAAGGCCGACATGACCATTTGTAAACTCAAAAGATAGGCCGACAAGGCCATAAAAGTATCCATGCACCTGACATCTGTCTACAAGCCTCTAAGAGTACATAAAATCATAAAGGTCGGGACAAGGCCCCGCCATACCAATCAATACATATCCAAAGCATACTGACCAAATAGGCAACTCCGGAGCAAGTGGAGTACACCAACACCTTCCGCTGAACTGATAGCCTACTTGGAGGAATGTCAACCTGTCTATCGGGACCTACGGGCATGAAACGCAGCGTCCCCATGCAAAAGGGACATCAGTACGAATAAAGTACCGAGTATGTAAGGCAGGAAAATATAAATAAGAACAATAATGTAAAGAGAGATAGAGGAGATACAACCTGTAACATCTGAGTGCCTCTGGGGGCTACTGACATGAAATGCATAATACATATATATACATAAACTTTTTAAAAAAACATACGCCTCTGTGGGCATCATCATCATCATATCGTACCCGGCCTCAAAGAGGACTCGATAAAAACGTACCCGGCCATCATAAGGCTCGATAGAATCGTACCCGGCCACGTGGAGCTCGGTAAACCCAACTTATCAGTGGTTGCATAATAGGTGTCATACCCGGCCGACTATATCGCGGCTCGGTAGAGTAAAATAGATACATATATAATGCATGTTGGACTCATGGAGTCACGTTCTAAACCTTTTGGAGTGACATAAGGTCATTGCACCATCGATTAACATTATGGACATCATACCATCAATATGAACTTCACTAAGACTCAAGGATCATAAATACTTTCTTGGAATAACTTTGTAAGGAAAGAGCAACATGGACAACCTTAGTTGCTAGGAGTAGATTCATTATGAAATAGCGTATCGTTTACGTTCGTTTCACGATAGATCATGCCAAAAGAATGAAGGAAGAGCCTTAACATACCTTGTATATTCTTCCCAACATCAAGCTATGCAATTTCACGGCTCCTTAGTCTACAATAAGAGAAATGACACTCTCGTTATCGTTTAAGCGCCATAACTATTATGTATCGACCACAATCTATTTTACAATGAAATGGACAGCACCTCCCCTATATATATAACTTCACACTAGTCAAAACAATCACAAACAGCCCAACATACCCCTATCACTTCATACACAACACGATAACCATAATAGAGTCAAACAATCCGAAAATGTTACGATGAACGACCAACAAACAACCTTGCCATTAGGTGGTGTTTCTCAACACCCTTACTCCTCTCAACTCCATTAAAACAGTAGTAAAAGAGACTACCCAATACCAACACGAAACAGCCCAAAAACAGTCCCACAAGTTCATCAACTCAAACATAATTTTTCGGTTTACTTAAACACGTTTCGACTTGTCTTTTCTTTCAAATTGATAAATACAACCAAAAGTACATCATTACACCTCTTATCCAATAAATCAGCCATGAATTTAACTTAAAAATAAGTTCACAACCAGCCAACCATTGCACAAGATCAAACAACATACCATTCTTCCGAAACTAGCTAGGTCTATTCTTTACGATCGAGTTACAACTCGCAAACGCATAAATAATGGAAGGAGAAGCATAAACTTACCTTGTACTGAGTATCACCCACAAAACCTGGTCCTTTTTCATCAAAAATAAGTTCCTCAACACGGATACAAGAAGGAGAAAGAAACTAGCATGCTGTCCGGACATTTCAGCACTAGAATCGCGTCGTAACACCCGGAATACCCTAGGGTTTGTGTGGGATTTTTGGGGAGGAGTTGCAGGGGTTCAATTAGGTTTTCTTAGTCTGAAATACAGGTGAAATAACTCAGTTTTTATTACCTTAAAAGACCCCTCTTGGCCGACTTTGGGGCTTTAATTGAGACCTCTCCTTTTGGCAAGTAGGTGATGCACCTACTTGTCACCTACCAGTCTGCGCTGTCTCGCGAAAATGCAAATATCTCTCTACTCCAATATCGTATCAACAAACGGTTTATTGCAGTAGAAACTAGACTCATAGATCTTTAATTTGATAGGTAGAACATCCCCTAATTCCAATTATATTAGGAGAAAAACTCAGTTACATTTGACCTAATGTTTAACACATTTATGAATGGAACTTGTGATGACCTTTTTCCAACTTTTGTTCCACGACTCGCTTGACTTCAAAACATAACACCAAATATCGTACGACTAAAATAACTCATAATATAATCTCCTTATAATGTTAATAACCCTAGTATCACCCGAAAAGTACATGGTAAAACATTCCAACTTGTCGACTTTCGACGAAACTTATTTTCTTCAATTCGTTTAGCTTCTAAGCCTTCAAACCCTCTTGCTACTTGGTACTAATGATCTTAAATATTTGTAACCTCCATGTTAACATGATGAACTAACTTTGCAAGCTTTTAAAAGATGATTCCCTTTCTGAGCTTACATTAATTGACTTATGATGTACTCTTACGTACGAAAACACGGGGTGTAACATCATTCCCCCCCTTTGGAACATTCGTCCTCGAATGTTGATTAATGCGCTTATCAGTATCATAACCTGTAGCTCTTAAAAATTCTTTAATATTGTCGTTGACATCTAGGAAACTGTTCTGTAAATAAATTCAAAGGCCACGGTATTCCCACCTTTAGGCTTCTTTCTCATACCACGACATGTGGTCGGAATTTTTCCAACATCGTAACATTTGCTACCTTATGTCATGCAGTATGTACGACTGTGTCATTGTGTGAGTGCCTAGCGACTCGTCTTCCCTTTTTCCTCCATCTTTTAGCCAATCTCTAAGCCTCAGTTTATGAACATATACAGAATTATGACAAGCTGTCCCTCTAGGCATCTATAGGTGTACTGATGTCTTTCGCTTGGTACTTTATCGAACTTAACACTATTGTTATCTCTTGTTTCATAGCCTTGTATATCTATCCTTATGGATTTACTACATCTAGGTAGGTTATACTATACCATAAAACTTACTTCGGTTTATTATTACCGAGGTTTGCTACCCAACTCCAGGTTACACTTTCGCTGCTTATCCTATATGTATAAATCTAAGTCCTTTAGTGCTTCCTCATTATTATTCATCTTAAGAATAACAAACAAATCTCATCTTGTACTTTGGAACTTGTACCCATCTATTGTTTATTCACCTTAATGTTGAAATATAATCTATCACTGATAACTAGTAACCTCTTACGTAATACACTATCACTAGGGCACATCTTATCGAGGAACATCTGAAGTGATTTTCTTGATCCACCTAGGGATAATACTATACTTCAATAACCATATTTCATTGCATCCCAATGCGATTCATCTTACGGGGGTATTCTAATCCCATGCAATTAATAAAATCCCTTTCTCGTTAAATCATTCCTCAATCAAAGGCCTAAGCGTCATCCTCTTATTAATCACAATTACACCCTTATTCTACTGCCGGGGCAGCATTCCATCTCTTCTAAATGCACCTAGTCTTAGACTCATCTGTGTTCACTCAGGTTGTACCGAGCTCTTTATTACATATGGAAATCATCAGCTCCCTTGTTTTGATGGGTTTAATCCCAAGGACATACATATTCTCGTCACCTTCTCACTCACCTTTTCACATCCTTACTCCTATCTACCTAAAACCTTGTTGCTCTACAATACTTTACTTTAGTACCTACACCGATCTATTTATACTACTCGCAACCATCCTTAAACTTGCTAGCACCATAAATTTCCTTTCGTGCCTTCTCAGTTGTCCTTAAATGTAAGCAATTACTTTTGCTGGTCGTTCTATCACTTGTTGCATGAATACTTGGCCTGTCTTTTTGCCCACGAATACTGTAATTTCCTGTACCTCATATGATCTCAAACATCCCCTTTGATTTTTTTTTTCCATTCATTAGCCACGATAGGTGCCACTTTCTTATGGAGTGTACACAATATTGTAGTGAGACTGTTGTTACAAGATCATTTACTTTTTAGCTCACTATGCTTTAGGTGGAAACCTTCTTCCTTATTTCCTCAGCTAGTCTTTCGTTGTAGTACTTAGGGAGACCTTCTGGCTCTTGTAAGGTTCTGAGCTTGTTATATCGTACACCTGAAGGAAATTTTCGTTGTTCTTACTTGCCTATAATAATCCTTAGTTACATAACTTCATGCCCTTGTGCTCGTAGGGTTACTTTTAATCTCAAATTTTAATTCTCTCCTTATTGGCACTCTCTCTTATTTTGATAAAACTTAAATGGTACCTTTAACGGTCTCAACTCCTATCTGAAAATTTTAGATGATTGCAATCTCGTTTCTACGAGACTGAATTCCCTATGCTGCGGTTCACTACATTTATCTTGCATGATCTATTCATTTATCTGTGACTTCTTGTCTAGCCATAACCGGGCTCTTCCTGAATCAACTACTAATTACTCGTTGGTCCATTCTCATATATACATATATTCTGCATAATCTCTCTTGGGTTATTTTCTTTATCTTAACTTACCACTCGTACTGGCTCCTTATGTATCAAGTGTTCATTCACACTTATTTATCAATAACGTCTGGTGTGGGAACCCATACTGCCTCTCTCCGACGGCGTGCTTGTGTAATGTTCTGGAGTCGCAACATATCTGTAGGAACTGAACAAATGCAACATCATCCCTTTCTCCTTTTTACCACATTCTTCCTTTACCATTCCATAGTTACCTGAACCGCTTAATTCCGACTTAATACCATATCACACTATATTTCCCCCTTTAGGGGAGTACTAAGATTTAGTACTACGACGATCTACCTATAGATGTTTCACCTCTTCATCGTTGGCATCTTTTCACATCATCAATGAACCTTAATAGTCTTATGGTAACCTTCTGTACAAGGGATAACTTAATTTCTTACGCACTAAGGTGACACCTAGTGTAACTGGCACAGTTAGTCCCTTAATATTAACTCTGTTCAGAGTGCTTGCTTTAGGAAAGCGTT
Source organism: Nicotiana attenuata (assembly GCF_001879085.1). Classification (NCBI taxonomy): domain Eukaryota; kingdom Viridiplantae; phylum Streptophyta; class Magnoliopsida; order Solanales; family Solanaceae; genus Nicotiana; species Nicotiana attenuata. Next base: position 108,075,135 of record NC_031989.1, on the reverse strand, counting down.
TTCCTAAATGACCTTCAAAGGTTATTCGTATGTTGTCTATTATATTCCTGTTGGAACATGATCTCTGAAATTCTCACGATGTCGACTATTATCAAATCCTCCGGTCCCTAATTCATGTTCGGTTCTATCTTGTTTACTAGACCATACTAATTTCTATTACTACGGGGGTCTAATTTTTTTTCCTTCTGGTAATCATGTTCGAGTCACCAACTCAATTCTCGTATGAGGATATAGCCTTTTTATACTCTTTTATTGTCTCAAGGCCTGTCACCTCTTGTCTATTCCTTCACTTGACTGTAGACTCTATCATCGTGTCATATTTTGATTTACCGTTATCATCATTTATCACATCTTACTCATAATACTTCAATTACTCTCTTCTTATTCTCTGGCGAATATTTCTGTTTATCACCTTATTATGAAAACTTCAACAAAACATTCTTTCGCTTTTAGCTCCCCTTGCTTCATCTCAATGGCTCTTCAGGTCACCTAGCATTCTCTCTTTACTAGGAACGGGAGCCATACAAAGGTAAATATTTATCCCTTCTAGGATTCCAGTGCCAACCTTCTAAATTTTTTTTTTTACAGACATTCTAGTATTCATATCTAAGTGTACTATTCTAGATTGCACCATCGGGGTGTCTCACAAGGAGAACTATTACAACATTTGCAATAACCCTCGGAAATGTTAGCTAATGATAATAATCCATCTACCATCTTGGGTTACTCTAACCCCAATTGGATCTTACTATCCCTTCTCTTAAACTATATTTGCCAACTCCCATAGGGCATAACTGAGATGGGTGGGGCCAATTGTATATATCTCTGTAATTGTTGAAAGTAACTCATAATACTTATGTTTCTCTGCCTGAATTGTAAAAACTGATAATCTTCACTAACTGGATACCTCGTACCCTTCTTCACCTTGCTTCTTTTGCTCGTTGAAACTTGTATCTACCTTCTGATTCTCTTATTACTTTTTACCATATGGGTGGATAGATATTCATGCCTTGGGGCTCCTTATCAAGAAGCTCACACAACTTAGTACACACATAATCTGCTGAAGAACTTACATTTACTCATCATAAGCATGATGCAAAATCGAGTTCCTCTAACTCATCTCTTCCAGAGCCACATTCAATCTCTTACCAACTGTCTTTGTGGATGTAGGTATCGTTGTATTACGACTAAAGTCGAATTTAGGAGTTTGAATTCTTACAACTGAGCTCTACCACACGATCTAGAATAAGAAGAAAGAGTGACAGTCCTAAATGCCCTGTAGCCTCCTGCTTATAAGTGTGGTGCACGACACACCCATAAACAAGACTCTACTAGACACGGCTTGTAGACTCCCTAGGACAGAACTGCTCTGATACCACTTTTGTCACGACCCAAACCGAAGGGCCGCGACGGGCACCCGGTGCCTTACTCAACCGAGTACCAATGTAACATATCTTTCTTATCATACTATCAAGGGTAAATGAGATAGAAAACATGTTATGAGATAACAATAATAAAACATAAGGGAATACTCAACATATGATGACCGAACATGATATACAAACTTATACATGTGACATACGGGCCTATAAGGCCGACATGACCATTTGTAAACTCAAGACATAGGCCGACAAGGCCATACAAGTATCCATACACCTGACATCTGTCTACAATCCTCTAAGAGTACATAAAATCATAAAGGTCGGGACAGGGCCCCACCATACCAATCAATACATATCCAAAGCATACTGACCAAATAGGCAACTCTGGAGCAAGTGGAGTACACCAACACCTTCGCTGAGCTGATAGCCTACTAGGAGGAATGTCAACCTGTCTATCGGGACCTGCGGGCATGAAACGCAGCGTCCCCAGGCAAAAGGGACGTCAGTACGAATAAAGTACCGAGTATGTAAGGCAGGAAAGCATAAACCAGAACAGTAACGTAAAGAGAGATAGAGGAGATACAACCTGTAACATCTGAGTGCCTCTGGGGGCTACTGACATGAAATGCATAATACATATATATACATAAACTTTTAAAAACATACGCCTCTGTGGGCATCATCATCGTCATATCGTACCCGGCCTCAAAGAGGACTCGGTAAAAACGTACCCGGCCATCATAAGGCTCGGTAGAATCATACCCGGCCACGTGGAGCTCGGTAAACCCAACTGATCAGTGGTTGCACAATAGGTGCCATACCCGGCCAACTATAGCGCGGCTCGGTAGAGTAAAATAGATACATATATAATGCATGCTGGACTCATGGAGTCACGTTCTAAACCTTTTGGAGTGACATAAGGTCATTGCACCATCGATTAAAATTATGGACATCATACCATCAATATGAACTTCACTAGGACTCAAGGATCATACATACTTTCTTGGAATAACTTTGTAAGGAAAGAACAACATGGACAACCTTAGTTGCTAGGAGTAGATTCATTATGAAGTAGCGTATCGTTTACATTCGTTTCACTATAGATCATGCCAAAAGAATGAAGGAAGAGCCTTAACATACCTTGTATATTCTTCCCAACCTCAGGCTATGCAATTTCACGGCTCCTTAGTCTACAATAAGAGAAATGACACTCTCGTTATCGTTTAAGCGTCGTAACTATTATGTGTCGACCACAACCTATTTTACAATGAAACGGACAGCACCTCCCCTATATATATGACTTCACACAATTCCAAACAATCACCAAACAGCCCAAACAATATCAATAATAATCATATTGAGCCTCCCAAAACAGTCCACGCACAACCTAATCACTTCATACATACGACGGCCACCGTAGTCGTGTCAAACGACCCGAAAATGTTACGAAGAACTACCAGCCCACAACCCTACATCTATATGGTGTTTCTCCGCACCCTTCCTCCTCCAAAACTCCACAAAACAGTAGTAAAACACGCAGCCCAACAGCAACACAAAACAGTCCACAAAACACTCCGCTACAAGTGAATAACTCGAACTCACGGCTTCCGATCACCGTCCCGTGAGTTCTTACATGTATAGAACGAATTACCATGAATTCACATAAGAATAAATGTATGAAATAGAGCAGTAAACTCACCTTACTTGTTGGATAACTCAGCCCTTCCCTTGGTTCTTCAAACTCTAGGTTTTACCCCCAATTAGAACTTGAAAGAGAGGGAAAATCGATTAGGGTTTGTGGATAATTTTTGGGAGGAAGTTTGCAGGGGTTTAGGTCTGGTTATTTGTGATATATAATGAGGGTTATATTGCAGGAGATAACCCTTTAAATGGGCTCGTTGGCCGACCCGAAATTTCCTATTTTTGGGCTATCATTTAACCAAGTAGGTGACACACCTACTTGTCACCTAGCAGCTTGTGCAGTCTTGGAAAAATGCCTATATCTCTCTATTCCAATGTTGTATCGATGAACGGTTTAATGAGTTAGAAACTAGATTCATAGATCTTTAATTTGATAGGTAGATCATCCCCTAATTCCAAGTATATTGGGAGAAAAACTCAGTTACATTTGACCTAAGTTTCAGCACATTTATGAATGGAACTTGTGATGACCTTTTTCCAACTTTTGTTCCACAACTCGCTTGACTTCAAAACATAACACCAACTATCGTACGACTAAAGCAACTCATAATATAATCTCCTTATTATGTTAATAACCCTAGTATCACCCCAAAAGTACATGGTAAAACATTCCAACTTGTCGACTTTCGACAAAACTTATTTTCTTCAATTCGTTTAGCTTCTAAGCCTTCAAACCCTCTTGCTACTTGGTACTAATGATCTTAAATATTTTTAACCTCCACGTTAACATGATGAACTAACTTTCTAAACTTTTAAAAGATGATTCTCTTTCTCATCTTACATTAATTGACTTATGATGTATTCTTACGTACGAAAACACGGGGTGTAACAAACATAGTGGGAAAGCATGTGAAAACATAGCATATAAACACAGTAGAAGAAAGAACGAAATACAGAAAACATAGTATAAGAACATGCGTGATAAAAAGAAAAACATAAGAACACAGTAGAGGAACATATGTGGTAGAAAAGAAAACATAAGAACATAGCAGAGACAAATACACACAAAAAAAAGGGAAAGGAAAGTCAGAGAAACATTTGAACATTTTCAGGAAACTCTAAATCAAAAAGAAGTAATTTTTTAAAGAAAAGTTGAGGAAATCGTTCAAAAACTCAAGTAGAGCACAGATATATAATAGATTTAAGAAAAAATCGGAGAAAACCTCGAATAGTTAGGGTTTCAGAAGAACACTAGAGTGAGAAAAGCTTTGAAAGGGTCCGATCTTGGTCGGAAAGTCAGAACCAGGCTCAAAATACCATTGTACGCCGGAGCAAGGCCGGAGGTGGCAATAGAACCTTGAGTTTGCAAAGATCTGAACAAAAACCTTCAAGGTCAGACCTCGAACCTTCAAGTACCATGTGTTTAAGAGCAGAGGGAGCTGAGTTTAAACCATCCACGGCCTGAGAGGCCATGGATTCCGGTGAGCTTGAGGTAGAAGACAGTAGAAGACGATAAGGGTTTCGAGAACATTTGAGAGAGTTTGAGAGAGGAAGGGTATTCAGAGGTGACTGATAGGAGGGAAATGGGGATTAGGGTAGTCTTTAGGATTAAAAAAGGAAAGGGCGGCTAAGGGCCGTTGATCTCAGAGATCAACGGCCAGGATAAAAAGGGGTCTGGGTCGGGTAGTTTTAAACGGGTTAAGGGCTGGGTTTAATTGGAATTGGGCTGGTCTGTTAGGGGTTTGAAATAGGGTCAATTAGGGGGATCAATTTGGGCCATAATTGAAACGAAATGGGGCAAGCTTTTAAATAGCCAGTTTTTCCCTTTTTAATTTATAAGAATAGTAAAAATGATTTCGGAAACAAATTAAAAGTGTTGGATCAGTTAATAATATACAAATATTAATTTAAAAATAGTGGAACCAATTTCATAATTATAAAATGCTGTTAATTCTTAAAATAGGCTAAAATTGCAATTATATGCAATTAGCTTCTAAAATACCAAATAAATTTCTAAGAATGTATAAAAATTACCCTAGCTATATTTTGGTATAAATATGAGAATAAAATAAGTTATTCACCAAAATGATAATTTTGGGAATAATTATTGGGTTTTGTACTGCTAAAATTGGCAATAAATTAATTTTAAAATTACAAAAAACACTAAAACACTCGGACACACTTATATATGCTATTTTGAAAGTATTTGCATGTAAAAATACATAGGGAATAATTGGGTATCAACAGCTACCCCTCTTTACTCGGGAAAGAAGAAAGAGTTGTCGGGTGATGATATGATGGCCAATTTGACCGAACGAAATGGTTTGATGAATTTGACTTTGCTCTAGTTCCTAAGCTGCCTACATATCCCTGGTCTTACAGGAATCAGGCCATATGTAGTTTAGGATCCGTCGACGGAGGATGCCGATGGAGATCTTTCAAGAACGGACGCGATTTTTAGGTTGGAATGGGTGGCTAAGAGTCTAATAGGGCTGCGAGAACCGGAGTGGGATCGCTCCTGCTGAGATGGCCGTTGCTCGCCGGTTTACCTGCAGATAAGCAATACGCGCATATATTGTGCATAAATTTAAACATGATGTAAGTTCCCGTCGGACCATGAATGTTGTCTTTGGACGGTTAGGATGACATCCTCAGACCATGACGTCCTGGGCCATGAAGCGTATAATAAAGGATTCGCAGGCCATGAAATGATGCTCTCGGACTATGGGAATGATGCCTCCGAACTATGATGCCTTTGAATAATGATATGCAAGAGATTAAAAGGGGTCCTCATGCCATGGCATGGCGTTCTCGGGCTATGAAGATGGTGCCTCCGAACAATGACACCCTCGGACAGTTTGGCGATCTTTCAGCCCATGAAATGCAATAGGTGGCGATCTTTCAGCCCATGAAAGCGTAAATAAAGTGGCGATCTTTCAGCCGATGCAAGACATAAATAAAGGCGGCGATCTTTCAGCCATGCAAGTGAAAATAAAGGTGGCGATCTTTCAGCCATGCAAGTGAAAATAAAGGCCACGATCTTTCAGTCATGCAAGTGTGAATAAAAGTGGCGATCTTTCACCCATGCAAAATGTAAGTAAAATGGCGATCTTTCAGCCGTGCAAAATGTAAGTAAAAATGCGATCTTTCAGCCGATGCAAGATTTAAATGAAGTGGCAATTTTTCAGCCGATGCAGATATAAATAAAGGTGGCGATATTTCGGCCATGCAAAATGTAAGTAAATATGGCGATCTTTCAGCCATGCAAAATGTAAGTAAAATGGCGATCTTTCAGCAATGCAAAATGTAAGTATAAATGGTGATCTTTTAGCCGGTGCAGGATTTAAATGAAGTAGCATTTTTCTGCCGATGCAGATGGAGACAGGGCTTAGTCTCAGAAGGCAGAATGGTAGCCTCATGCAATGCAGGAAATGAAAATGGAGGTAGAGCTTAACCTCGAAAGGCAGAATGGTAGCTTTCTAAAATGCAGGAATGCATATGGAGACAGGGCTTAGTCTCGGAAGGCAGAATGGTAGCCTTATGCAATGCAGGAAATGAAAATGGAGGTAGAGCTTAACCTCGAAAGGCAGATTGGTAGCTTTCTGCAATGCAGGAATGCAGATGGAGACAGTGCTTAGTCTCGGAATGCAGAATGGTAGCCTTATGCAATGCAGGAATGTAGATGGAGACAGTGCTTAGTCTCAGAAGGCAGAAGGTAGCCTTATGCAATGCAAGGAATGCAGATGGAGGTAGGGCTTAACCTCGGAAGGCAGAATGGTAGCCTTATGCAAGAGATGAAAGACGAATAGTAATAACAATTCTTAGCTGATAGCTGGTAGCTGATGATGATACTGCGAATGCTGGGGATATTGTATGCGGATGGCAAATGTGAATAGGTGAGACGGTTCTAAGGGTTGTATTCCTGAATAGTATGAGCGTATAATACATGATTTTGCAACTTGGGTGCCTTCATCAAAAGAAAAATCGTGAGTTTTTTAAAGGGGGGAGGTTAGTTCATGTCCGCGCGACTTTGCTTGCCATGTTCGGCTCTGATCTGATGACATGGTATGTATCATAGGGGTAGCGTTGCTGAACCGAGTGATTCCGATAATAAACATGCATGAGTTTGTTAAAGATATGACATATGTATATATTTAGGAAATAGTTTTCAGATGAACCGATGACTGTGACATAGTTCAGGACATTGCAAAATTTCTCATTCCGGAATTTTGAGGGTCTTCCTCAAAATTCTGCCCCTGTTTACTGGGTTGCTGCTTCTGACGGTTGCTTGCGATGATCGGTTGATGTTACTTCGGAATTTTGAGGGTCCTCCTCAAAATTCTGCCTAGTTTCCATTTGTGAGGAAAATGAAAATTTTATTGAATTGTGACCGAGCCCATAAGGCTGCCTACGTATCCCCTCTTAAACGGGAATCAGGTCAGACGTAGTTCAAATTACATAAGGAAATCATAAATGGTTACACATAGTATTGCTTGACTGCATCTTAATTTATCGGCTTTGGCCAAACTTCTCCGTCCATTTCTACGAGTATAAAGGCTCCTCCTATCAGAACCCGATGAACCATCATGGACCCTGCCAATTGGGAGAGAATTTCCCTTTGGCTTCATCTTGATGTGGAAAAATCTTCTTTAACACCAGCTGCCCCGGTGTGAACCGTCTTGGTTTGACTCTCTTGTTGAATGCTCTGGACATTCTGTTCTGATAAAGCTAACCATGGCAAACTGAATTCATTCTCTTTCCATCTATAAGAGCCAACTGCTCATAACGACTTTTTACCCACTCTGCATCGTCGAGCTCGGCTTCCTGTATGATCCTTACGGAAGAAATTTCTACTTCGGCGAGAATGACTACCTCTGTACCATAAACCAACATGTAAGGAGTTGCACCAGTTGATGTGCGGACTGTGGTGTGGTACCCCAATAAAGCAAATGATAACTTCTCATGCCATTGTTTATGCTTTTCTATCATCTTCCTTAGTATCTTCTTGATATTCTTATTAGCGGTTTCCACGGCTCCATTTATCTGAGGCATGTAAGCTGTGGAATTCTTGTGTTTGATCTTAAAGGTTTCACACATAGCCTTCATCAAGTCACTGTTGAGTTTAGAACCATTATCAGTGATGATCGATTCTGGAATCCCGAATCGGCAAACGATACGGTTGCGGACGAAGTCTGCCACGACTTTCCTAGTCACTGCTCTGTAAGATGTTGCTTTAACCCATTTGATGAAATAGTCAATTGCTACTAGGATAAACCTGTGCCCGTTTGATGTGGCAGGTTCGATTGGTCCGATAACATCCATTCCCCATGCGGCGAACGGCCATGGTGAGCTTGTTGATTAAGCTCATTTAGAGGCACCTTTATCATGTCAGCATGTATCTGACTGCGGTGGCACTTTCGGACGTACTGGATGCAGTCTGTCTCCATAGTCATCCAAAAATAACCTGCTCGGAGTATCTTCTTGGCTATGACAAAGCCGTTCATATGTGGCCCACAAGTCCCGGCATGGAATTCTTCTAGTAGTCTGGATGCTTCTTTTGCATCGACACACCTTAGTAATCCCAAATCCGGAGTCTTCCTATATAGGTTCCTTCGCTGTGAAAGAAATTATTAGACAGTCTCTGAAGTGTGCTCTTCTGAGTAGCATTTGCGAGCTCGGGATATTCTCCTTTTGCCAAATATTCCTTGATATCATGAAACCAAGGTTTTCCATCTGTTTCTTCTTCGACATGAACACAGTAAGCTGGATGGTCATAGATCTTTACAGGAATAGGATCAATGAAGTTCTTATCTGGAAGTTGTATCATAAAGGCCAGGGTAGCCAATGCATCGGCGAATTCATTTTGGACTCTGGGAACATATTGGAATTCCGTCTTTGTGAACCTCTTTCTCAGCTCCTGTACATGATGCAGGTATGGGAGTATCTTGGAGTTCTTGGTTGCCCATTCTTCTCGGACCTGATGTATAAGCAAGTCTGAATCTCCAATCACTAGCAACTCATGGATGTTCATGTCAATGGCCCTCTTGAGCCCTAAGATGCAGGCTTCGTACTCGGCCATATTGTTAGTTCAGGGGAACCTGAGCTTGGCGGATACCAGATAATGCTGGCCGGTTTCCGTTACTAGGACTGCTCCTATGCCAACTCCTTTGAAATTTGCTGCTCCGTCGAAAAACATCCTCCAACCATCACAGGACTCTGCAATGTCTTCTCCTATGAATGATATCTCTTCGTTCAGAAAATACGTCTTTAGGGGCTGGTATTCTCCATCCACCGGGTTTTCAGCGAGATGATCCGCTAGTGCCTATCCTTTGACTGCTTTCTAGGTCACGTAGACAATGTCGAATTCACTCAACAGGATTTTCCACTTGGCTAGCTTGCCAGTGGGCATGGGCTTCTGGAAGATGTACTTCAAAGGATCTATCCTTGATATGAGATATGTAGTATAGGCACAGAAATAGTGCCTCGGCTTCTGAGCTACCCAAGTCAAAGCACATCAGGTGCGTTCCAATAGAGATTACCAGGCTTCGTATGGGGTGAACTTCTTGCTGAGATAATAGATGGCCTGCTCTTTTCTCCCCGTTTCATCATGCTACCCCAGAACATAACCAAACGCTCCATCCAATACCGCAAGGTAGAGTAATAGGGGTCTACCTGGCTCGGGCGGGACCAAAACTGGCGGTGTTGACAAGTACTCCTTGATCCTGTCGAAGGCCCTTTGGCAATCATCAGTCCATTTGGTGGCGGTGTCCTTCTTCAACATCTTGAAGATTGGCTTACAGATAACGGTAGATTGTGCTATGAACCAGCTGATGTAGTTAAGTCTCCCCAAGAAACTCATTACTTCTTTCTTGTTCTTTGGCGGCATCAATTCTTGGATAGCTTTGACCTTTGATGGATCCAGTTTTATCCCTCGGTGACTCACAATGAAACCAAGTAGTTTTCTAGCAGGAACCCTAAGCACATTTCGCGGGATTCAGCTTCAAGTTGTACTTTCTCGGTCGGTTGAAAAACTTCCTCAGATCTCCCATGTGATCAATGGCTTTCTTGGATTTACTGACGACATCATCCACATATACTTCGATCTCCTTGTGTATCATGTCATGAAAAATGGTGGTCATGGCCCTCTTGTAGGTGGCCCCTGCATTCTTTAACCCAAATGGCATCATTTTATAGCAGTACATTCCCCACGGCATAATGAAAGTCGTTTTCTTAGCATCTTCTTCATCCATCCAGATCTGATGATACCTAACAAAACAATCTACAAATGATTGCAACTCGTGCTTGGCGCAATTGTCAATCAGGATGTGTATGTTCGGCAAGGGGAAGTCGTCTTTTGGACTTGCCCAGTTGAGATCCCGGTAGTCGACATAGACTCTAACCTTCCCGTCCTTCTTCGGCACTGGCACAATGTTGGCTAACCACGTTGGATACTCCACTACCCTGAGAACCTTAGCTTTGACCTGCTTAGTGACCTCTTCCTCGATTTTCAAACTCATATCTCGCTTGAACTTTTTGAGCTCCTATTATACTGGCGGACAGGCCGGATCAGTCGGCAATTTGTGAGCCACAATAGATGTACTCAGACCAGTCATGTCGTCATACGACCGGGCAAATATGTCCTCATACTCTCTAAGAAACTCTGTATATTCTTCCTTCCCTGATGGTGACAAATGAACGCTGATTCGTGTTTCTTTGATGTTTTCTGCATCTCCCAGGTCAACAATCTCAGTCTCGTCCAAGTTGGACTTAGGCCTATTTTTGAAATTCTCAACTTCTTTAACAATCTCTTCCGGTATATCATCTTCCTCAGAATCTATGTCTGTTTGTTGCGTTGTCTCGTTGCATGTCACAGTCATTGGTTCGTCAAGATAAGTAATAGTAAAGTTGTATAAGTAAAGTAATGAGAGACAATAGTAAGAGTAAGATTTAATGAAATTGAAATTCTTTGATAAATTCCATAAATGTTTTGAACATTGGAGCTCTTTCTTGCAAAAAATAAAATGCGAAAGGAAAGTAAACTAGTAAAATAAAATAGTGCAGGTGCTTGTTCAGCCTTGCTACCCCGAGGCACGCCAGGCTCTGGTGGTTCTGACGGTCCAGTTATTAAGGCATGCTCCTCTGCTTCCAGCCTGTATGGAAGGGCCTTCCTCTCCCTCCTCCTCGAGAACGACACAGCAATCCATATTATCGTCTTCTAGGAACAAATTCCTCATTGCTGCTAGGGCTTCTTCTTCTTCTGACCTATAGATAACTTCGGTCGGTTGGAAGGTCTGCTCCAAACGGGGTATCGGCTGCTCCAATGGATAGTAAGGACCGCGCCAGGGTGGCGACCAGTTGTTGAACTCCTCCTAAGTGTACTCATATCCCAGACCAAAGGTGGTACCATGTTTCTTCAGTTTGATAGGCTTAGCGATTCCTTGGAGATTCTTGCCAAGTCCCTTGTCAGGTTCATACCCGCTCCAGTTCAATATGCTTTCAATTTTGTTATCCCACCATTTATCCTTATCGACGTTGACTCGTTCGATGCGGTGATAAGTTTCTCCGCCTATCTTTCTTCTTCCTTCGATTGCTGGGATGGTCTGATGATTGTATATGGGATTGCTACCGTCGCTTTGAATGATCACCTCTTGGTGATTCCACTCAATCTTCACTGCCTGATGTAGTGTTGATGCCACGGCCCCAGCGGCATTAATATACGGCCGTCCCAATAGTAGATTGTAAGATGCTGGAACGTCTATTACTTGAAAATCAATATCAAACCAAATAGGCCCCATTTGCAAACACAAGCTAATTTCCCCAATAGTAGACCTTTGGGAACCGTTGAAAGCTTTGACGTGATGGCCCCGTCCTTGATTTCATGCAGCCCTTTCCCAATGTCCTGAATGTTACCAACGGAGAAATGTTTAGACTGGACCCCCCCTTGACCAGGATCCTGGTAATAAAATAATCTTCGCACTGCACGGTGATGTGCAATGCCTTGTTGTGACTCAACCCTTCTAGTGGTAACTCATCTTCATGAAAAGTGATTTTGTGACTTTCCAATACCTGGCCTACCATGTTTGCCATTTCTCCTCCCGTGATGTTACTTGGTACATATGCCTCACTCAGCACTCTTAACAAGGCATTCTTGTGTGCATCGGAACGCTGTAGCAAAGCAAGGATAGAAATCTGTGTCGGTGTTTTGTTTAGCTGATCAATGACTGAGTATTCCTTTGCTTGTATCTTTCTCTAGAGATTATCGGGCCCAGTTTCAGTGATGGCTTGTCGACCAGAGCTCTGCTTACTCGACTCAGCCAAGTGTTCCGGGGTATAAACCCTACCTTTACTTGACATACCTTGTGCCGCAACTGCTTCTCCAAACTTGACTTTCGCTTTCCTTCTTGCCTCGGCTGTGTAGTCTCATGGTATGGCTTTTGTGTGGAATGGTGTTACAGCTGTTATTGCTACCGGAACGGGCACCCTTGCTTTTGAAGGTAATACAACAACCTCAAATGGTTCAAGCGCCTTTGGGGACCCAAACTCGATCTCAATTGGTGTTGGCGTCTTTGCAGATGATGGTGTTTCAAACTCAAGTGGTATGGACATGTTCTTAGCATCTCCAGAAGGCTGAATCAGGACTACAATCGGATTAAGGGTGACTGTTGGTTTCTTTGGATCGTCGCCTTCTATGATCAAATCGATTGATCATTTGGGATCCCAATCATCCTCTATTTCAATCATGTGAACACCTCCTCCCTTGTGGTCTAGTAGAGGGTTATTACGGACATTCAGAGCAGGCTCCTTTGCCACGATGATCTTGTTTTCAATCAAAGTCTGGATCTTATCCTTCAGAGAGCGGCATTCATCAATGGTATGCCCTTTCATGCCAGAATGGTATGCACAGGTTTTATTTGGGCTGACCTATTGGGAAGGGTTTTCAGGGGTTACATCAGGGATAGGGGTGACATAACCAGAAGCTTTGAGCCTTTCATATAGCTGGTCAATTGGTTCGGCAATGGCGGTATACTGTTTAGGAGGTCTGCGGTCAAAAATTGGTCGGGGTCTAGGAAAGTTTTGATGAGGGGGAGGTGATTGATAGTGGGATTGTTGAGTGTTGTATGCTTGGTAAACATGTGCTGGTTGGGAGTATTTGGGTGAAGTGGGCTGATATACAGGAGGTGGAGGTGAGTGATAAGTGGGTGGTGGAGTATGATAAGAGGGTGAGAGTGCTTGGTAATTTGGGGTAGGCTGATATGTAAGGGGAGGCGTTGGATAAGTTTGGTATTTGACAGGTGATTTGGTTCTCTGTGCAACCATTACGGCACCTACGTCCTTTTTCTTGGACGCACCACCAGACTATAGAGCCTTATTGGTAGCTTGCAAGGCTTCAAAGTTCGTAATCATACCACTCTTGATACCTTCCTCGATCCTTTCTCCTAGCTTGATGATGTCAGAAAATTTATGATTCTCGATCAGCATCATTCTTTCATAGTATTGCGGATCCTGAGCCCGGACGAAAAACTTGTTCATTTGTTCTTCCCCTAAAGCAGGTCGGACCATAGCAGCCTCTGCTCTCCAACGAGTGGCATACTCGCGGAATGTTTCTGTGGGTTTCTTCTTTAAATTCTGAATGTAAAACACATCCGGTGCATTTTCCGTATCTAATCATGAAGTCGGACGCCATACTTACCAGTTCGACCACTTCTTCGGGTCTGGGCTAATGTACCAAGACAGAGCATCTCCTTTCAGGCTCCTTATGAAATGTTTCATGCGGATCTTCTCATCTCATCCTACTCCGACCAGCTTGTCGTAGTATGTTCTCAATTGAACCCTAGGATCCCCTGTACCATGGAACATTTCGAACTTGGGAGGTTTGTACCCCACGGGTAGTTCGACATCGGGCTGTATGCATAGATCTTTATAGTTTAGCCCCTCAATTCCCTTACTTCCTTCAACGCCTTGAATACTAGTGGTCAACCTTTTAAGCTCTTCGGCCAAATTTCTGATGAGCGAGTCCTTATCATTGGACTCGGGTGTGTTGGAGATGGGCTGGGCGGAGTGTGGCACAATCTCCACATAGATGGGGGTGTTGTGTTGGGTGTGGCCGTGGTCATTTGTGGAGTTCAAAGGTTCCGGGATGAGTAGTGGAGTATTGTTGGGAGTATGGAAAGTATTGCAGTGGTGGTGAGGAGCGGGCTGCTTTGGGATATTTTGCGGAGGTATGGGATTCTGAGTATTTGGGAAAGTAACTTCTTGGAGGGGTGAGGGAAAATGACAGACTTGNTGGCCATCTTGAGCCCTAAGATGCAGGCTTCGTACTCGGCCATATTGTTAGTGCAGGGGAACCTGAGCTTGGCGGACACCGGATAATGCTGGCCAGTTTTTGATACTAGTACTGCTCCTATGCCAACTCCTTTGAAATTTGCTGTTCCGTCGAAAAACATCGTCCAACCATCATAGGACTCTGCAATGTCTTCTCCTATGAATGACACCTCTTCGTCAGGAAAATACGTCTTTAGGGGTTTGTATTCTCCGTCCACGGGATTCTCGGCAAGATGATCTGCCAAAGCCTGTCCTTTGATTGCTTTCTGAGTTACGTAGACAATGTCGAATTCACTCAGCAGGATTTGCCACTTGGCTAGCTTGCCACTGGGCATGGGCTTCTGAAAGATGTACTTCAATGGATCCATCCTTGATATGAGATACATAGTATAGGCACAGAAATAGTGCCTCAGCTTCTAAGCTACCCAAGTCATAGCACAATAGGTGCGCTCTAACAGAGAATACCGGGCTTCATACGGGGTGAACTTCTTGCTGAGATAATAGATGGCCTGCTCCTTTCTCCCCGTTTCATCATGCTTCCCCAAGACACAACCGAACGCTCCATCCAACACTGCAAGGTAGAGTAATAGGGGTCTACCTGGCTCGAGCGGGACCAAAACTGGCGGTGTTGACAAGTACTCCTTGATTCTGTCAAAGGCCTTTTGGCAATCATCAGTCCATTTGGTAGCGGCGTCCTTCTTCAACATCTTGAAGATTGGCTCATAGATAACGGTAGATTGTGCTATGAACCGGCTGATGTAGTTAAGTCTTCCTAAGAAACTCATTACTTCTTTCTTGTTCTTTGGTGGTGGCAATTCTTGAATAGCTTTGACTTTTGATGGATCCAGCTCTATCCCTCGGCAACTCACAATGAACCCAAGTAATTTTCCAGTGGGAACCCCAAATGCACACTTTACGGGATTCAGCTTTAAGTTGTACCTTCTCAGTCTATTGAAGAACTTCCTCAAATCTTCCATTTTATCAGCGGCTTTCTTGGACTTGATGATGACGTCATCTACATATACTTCTATCTCCTTGTGTATCATATCATGGAAAATGGTGGTCATGGCCCTCATGTAGGTGGCCCCTGCATTCTTTAACCCGAATGGCATTATTTTGTAGCAGTACATTCCCCATGGCATAATGAAAGCCGTTTTTTCGGAATCTTCTTTATCCATCCAGATCTGATGATACCCAGAAAAATAATCTACAAATGATTGCAACTCGTGCTTGGCGCAATTGTCAATCAGGATGTGTATGTTCGACAAGGGGAAGTCGTGTTTTGGACTGGCTCGGTTGAGATCCCGGTAGTCGACACAGACCCTAACCTTCCCATCCTTCTTTGGTATTGGAATGATGTTGGCTAACCATGTCGGGTATTCCACTACCTTGAGAACCTTAGCTTTGACTTGCTTATTGACTTCTTCCTTGATTTTCAAACTCATATCTGGCTTGAACTTTATGAGCTTCTGCTTTACCGGCGGACATGTCGGATCAATTGGCAGTTTGTGCGCCACAATAGATGTACTCAGACCAGTCATGTCGTCGTACGACCAGGCGAATATGTCCTCATACTCTCTTAGAAACTCTATATATTCTTCCTTCTCTGATGGTGACAAATGAACGTTGATTCGTGTTTCTTTGATGTTTTCTGCATCTCCCAGGTTAACAATCTCAGTCTCGTCCAGTTTGGACTTAGGTCTATTTTCGAAATTCTCGACTTCCTTAACAATCTCTTCCGGTATGTCATCTTCCTCTGAATCTATGTCCGTCGTTGTCGTTGTCTCGTTGCATGTCACAGTCATTGGTTCATCAAGATAAGTAATAGTAATGCTGTATAAGTAAAGTAATGAGAGAAAATAATAAGAGTAAGATTTAATAAAATTGATATGCTTTGATAAATTCCATAAGTGTTTTGAACATTGGAGCTCTTTTTTGCAAAAAATAAAATGCGAAAAGAAAGTAAGCTAGTAAAATAAAATAATGCATGGTGCTTGTTCAGCCTTGCTACCCCGAGGCACGCCGGGCTCTGGTGGTTCTGACGGTCCAATTATTGAGGCATGCTCCTCTGCTTACAGCCTGTATGGAAGGGCCTTCCTCCCCCTCCTCCTCGAGAACGACACAGCAATCCATATCATCGCTTCTAGGACAAATTCCTCATTGCTGCTAGGGCTTCTTCTTCTTCTGACCCATAGATAACCTCGACCGGTTGGAAGGTCTGCTCCAAACAGGGTATCAGCTGCTCCAATGGATAGTTGGGACCGCGCCAGGGCGTGACCATTCATTGAATTCTTTCAAGGTATACTCATACCCCAATCCAAAGGTGGTGCCGTGTTTCTTGAGCTTGATGGGCTTAGCGATTCCTTGGAGATTCTTGCCAAGTCCCTTGCCAGGTTCATACCCGCTCCAGTTCAATATGCTTTCAATTTTGTTATCCCACCACTTATCCTTATCGACGACGTTGACTCGTTCGATGTGGTGGTAAGTTTCTCCACCTATCTTTCTTCTTCCTCCGATCGCTGGGATGGTCTGGCGACTGTATATGGGATTGCTACCGTCGCCATAAATGATCACCTCCTGGTGATTCCACTCAAACTTCACTGCCTGATGTAGCGTTGATGCCATAGCCCCAGCGGCATGAATCCACGGCCGTCCTAATAGCAGGTTGTAGGACGCTGACACGTCTATTACTTGAAAATCAACATCAAACCAAGTAGGCCCCATTTGCAAACATAAGCTAATCTCCCCAATAGTAGACCTTTGAGAACCGTCGTAAGCTTTAACGTTGACGGCCCCGTCCTTGATTTCATGGAACCCTTTTCCCATCGTCCTGGTGTTACCAACGGACAAATATTGAGGCTGGACCCCCCCAAAATTCTGGTGATAAAATAATCTTCGCACAGCACGGTGATGTGCAATGCCTTGTTGTGACTCAACCCTTCTGGTGGCAGCTCATCTTCATGAAAAGTGATCTTGTGACTTTCCAATACCTGGCCTACCATTTCTCCTCCAGTGATGTTGCTTGGTACATATGCCTCACTCAGCACTCTTAACAAGGCATTCTTGTGTGCATCGGAACTCTATAGCAAAGCAAGGATAGAAATCTGTGCTGGTGTTTTCTTTAGCTGATCAATGACTGAGTACTCCTTCGCTTGTATCTTTCTCCAGAGATCGTCGGGCCCAGTTTCAATGATGGCTTGTCGACCAGAGGTCTGCTTACTCGACTCAGCCAAGTGTTCCGGGGTATAAACCCTGCCGGTTCTTGTCATACCTTGTGTCGCAACTGCTTTCCCGAACATGGCTTTCCCTTTCCTTCTTGCCTCGGCTGTGTAGTCCCATGGTATGGCTTTTGTGTGAAATGGTGTTACGGCTATCATTGCTACCGGAATGGTAACCCTTGCTTTGGAAGGTAATACAACAACTTCAAATGGTACAGGCGCCTTTGGGGACCCAAACTCGACCTCAATTGGTGTTAGCATATTCGTAGAGGATGGTGTTTCATACTCAAGTGGTATGGACATGTTCACCTCGGCATCTCCAGAAGGCTGAATCTGGACTACAATCAGATTAAGGGTGACTGTTGGTTTCTTTGGATCGTCGCCTTCTACGATCAAGCCGATTAATCCTTTGGGATCCCAATCATCCTCTATTTCAATCATGTGAACACCTCCACCCTTGTGGTCAGGTAGAGGGTTATTGCGGACATTCGGAGCAGGCTCCTTTGCCACGATGATCTTGTTGTCAATCAAAGTCTGGATCTTATCCTTCAGAGAGCGGCATTCATCAATGGTATGCCCTTTTCATGCCAGAATGGTATGCACAGGTTTTATTTGGGTTGACCCATTGGGAAGGGTTATCAGGGGTTATAGTAGGGATAAGGGTGACATAACCAGCAGCTTTGAGCCTTTCGTACAGCTGGTCAATTGGTTCGGCAATGGCGGTATACTGTTTGGGAGGTCTGCGGTCAAATTTTGTCGGGGTCTAGGAAAATTTTGACGAGGGGGAGGTGATTGATAGTGGGATTGTTGAGTGTTGTATGCTTGGTAAACATGTGCTGGTTGGGAGTATTTGGGTGAAGTGGGCTGATATACAGGAGGTGGAGGTGAGTGATAAGTGGGTGGTGGAGTATGATAAGAAGGTGAGGTTATTTGGCAATTTGGAGTGGCTGATATGTAAGTGGAGGCATTGGATAAGTTTGGTATTTGACAGGTGATTTGGTTCTCTATGCAACCATCACGGCGCTTACGTCCTTTTTCTTAGACGCACCACCTGACTGTAGAGCCTTATTGGTAGCTTGCAAGGCTTCAAAGTTCGTAACCATACCACTCTGATACCTTCCTCGATCCTTTCTCCTAGCTTGATGATGTCAAAAAATTTATGATTATCGATCAACATTAGTCTTTCATAGTATTGCGGATCCTGAGCCCGGACGAAAAACTTGTTCATTTGTTCTTCCCCTAAAGCAGGTCGGACCTTAGCAGCCTCTGATCTCCAACGAGTGGCATACTCGCGGAATGTTTCTGTGGGTTTCTTCTTTAAATTCTGAATGTAAAACACATCCGGTGCATTTTCCGTATTGAACCTGAATCTATCCATGAAGTCGGACGCCATACTTACCCAGTTCGACCACTTCTTCGGGTCCTGGCTAATGTACCAAGACAGAGAATCTTCTTTCAGGCTCCTCATGAAAAGCTTCATGCGAATCCTTTCATCTCTTCCTACCCCGACCAGCTTGTCGCAGTACATTCTCAAATGAACCCTGGGATCCCCTGTACCATCAAACATTTCGAACTTGGGAGGTCTGTACCCCTCGGGCAGTTCGACATCGGGCTGTATGCATAGATCTTCATAGTTTAGCCCCTTAATTCCCTTACTTTCTTCAACGCCTTGAATACTAGTGGCCAACCTTTTAAGCTCTTCGGCCAAATTTCTGATGAGCGAGTCCTTATCATTGGACTCGGGTGTGTTGGAGATGGGCTGGGCGGAGTGTGGCACAATCTCCACATAGATGGGGGTGTTGTGTTGGGTGTGGCCGTGGTCATTTGTGGAGTTCAAAGGTTCCGGGATGAGTAGTGGAGTATTGTTGGGAGTATGGAAAGTATTGCAGTGGTGGTGAGGAGCGGGCTGCTTTGGGATATTTTGCGGAGGTATGGGATTCTGAGTATTTGGGAAAGTAACTTCTGGAGGGGTGAGGGAAAATGACAGACTTGCCAAATTCCGGACTTGATCAAGTTCTTCTTGGAACTTCAATAGTTTTTGTTCTAGTTGAGAGGCATTTTCCTTGGGGACCAGAGTACCATGAGTGACCTCTACCCGTTCAGCTGAGTTGTTCGAATCTTCCATTTTCCCTTTGTTTTTGTGTCTGACAGGACTGGGAGGAGGAGTAGGTGGAGGGCCCCTAGATCTCGTAAAATATGATGATGTTGCCAGAGTTCATGAACTAACCTTTGGGTAGGGGAATAAGAAAAAAGTAAAAAAAAAAAAGGTGACAAGTCAGTAAGGATCATAAGGAAAAAATGTTGCGATATTTAAACACGTAGTGCAGGAAATGTAAAGCGCGTCCTAATTTTGGAGACCTCGTTGTGCCAGAGGTAGGCCTAGCGACAAGTTAATTTGGAGAACTTAGAATGCTAAATGCCTCATTTTATTGATAAAAGATAGTTAAATCCCAAAACGACACTAAATAATAATTAAAAGTCACTAATGGCCATGGGCTTTATTACATCTTATAAAGCGAAAAATGGAAATTCCTATCTATTTGGTCCCAGAAGGACCTTCCCCAGACTCGGCATTGTTAGCTCCCTCGAACAGTTCTCCCAGCTCGCGCAGTCCTAGTAGCAAGTAAGCTCTGGCTAGATGTTCACCTTCATTTCCTTCAGTAGTACGGCAGTCTTCGACCCTCTTCAGAAACTTCTTTTCCAATTCCGGACAAGAGTAAAAATTACAATAGTTTTTCATAATTTACAATAATATTAATGGAAAGCGGTAAAGGAAAGCATTAAGAGAAATAAAGGAAAGAAACAAAGAGCCAAGTCAGTTTCGAGGTAGAAGTGGGAAAAAAATACTTAAGGGCATTTAAACAAATAAAGACATATAAAGAAGCATAAAGTCACAAATAGCATGAAATGGTGAAAGCCTTAAAGATATCCCCAGCAGAGTCGCCATGATGTCGATGCCCTCTTTTTCTCGCGAAATCGGGTTTATGACATTTGGGAGGACAACTCGTTCCCTTTTGGGAATTGGGTTTGAATTGAAGAGTCGCCACCTAATGAATAAGTGCATTAGGACACTAAGAAGAACTTTGATTTTGAAAACCAGAGATTGGGTAAGGGCTCGAAATTATCCCGAGGGGAAGGTGTTAGGCACCCCTCGAGATCCACTAGTGTGGTTCCCAGCCATACTATAATTGTGCCTTTAAGGGTAAACAACAAGTAGACAAGTAAGAGTTACAAATATGAGGGGGGTTTTCACATAATTGTGGTAAGTAATTGAAATTAAAAGAAGTTAAAGAAGCTGAAATTTGAGAAGAAGCAATTTTAAATTCTGAATAAACGAGTAAAAGAGGGGGATTTTCACATAATTGTGGTAAGTAATTTAAATTAAAAGAAGTTCAAGAAGCTGAAGTTTGAGAAAAACAATTTTGAAATTCTGAATAAAACAAGTAAAGGGAGGGGGGGGGGGGCGTCCTAGGTTTATAAATAATATGGATCACCCCACACAACACCCGGTAACCGTTTATACACGTGGTGTTATCGCGTGGTCATCATATCCATATCTACCCTTTCCTCCCCGTTAAGGTATTAAACGCGGAATGGTCTCGTTTTACTTATTGCATGCTATTACCCACCCCAATCCTATCAGTCCCGGAGGTATTTGGGACTACCAATCCTAAAGGTAAGGGGTGTGAGGTTTTATAGTTTCAAAGGACAAAATTCTAAGGCGACAATCAAAACACATATGTAGCAAAATATGGGGAGAAGCACATAACAGATAGAAAGGGTCAAACAAACCTCCTTAAAAACAAAAAGAAGCATATAGTTTAGCATGTCTTACACGCGCTGGGTCTGATTAAACTTAAGAGTTGTGGCAGACTGATCTATTACATATTTCAGATAAGAAGCCTGATTCAGGCCTGCCTGCTGGTTGTAGTTAATAAATCTGATTCGAGGCAACCCACAGCCAGCAGAGTCTCTTTCAGTTATCTGTATTTATTTTCTGTCCAATATTGTGTTCCGGACAGTTGTTGTATTTTATTCCCTTCTTAGTAAATGCTCATGCACTTGTGACACCGGGTTTTGGGATGGTTCTGAAATATTTTGTATTAATTTCTTATCATTTAGTTTGAATTGTAGCGGTTATCTTTTCATTTATAAAATTGAAGGAAATCTTAGTTTTCAAGATTTTTAAAATGAGAACTTCGTCAAGTAATTTGGTTGGCTTGCCTGACAGCAATGTCCGGCGCCACCACGACCCTTAGTGGATCTTGGGTCGTGACATATGCCTGTCGATGCCCCCTTTTTCTCGCGATATCAGGTTTATGACATTTGGGAGGAAAACTCGTTCCCTTTTGGGAATTGGGTTTGAATTGAAGAGTCGCCACCTACTGAATAAGTGCATTAGTACACTAAGAAGAACTTTGATTTTGAAAACCAGAGATTGGGTAAGGGCTCGAAATTATCCCAAGGGGAAGGTGTTAGGCACCCCTCGAGATCCACTAGTGTGGTTCCCGACCATAATATAATTGTGACTTTAAGGGTAAACAACAAGTAGACAAGTAAGAGTGACAAATATGAGGGGGGTTCTCACATAATTATGGTAAGTAATTGAAATTAAAAGAAGTTAAAGAAGCTGAAATTTGAGAATAAGCAATTTTAAATTCTGAATAAACGAGTAAAAGAGGGGGATTTTCACATAATTGTGGTAAGTAATTGAAATTAAAAGAAGTTAAAGAAGCTGAAGTTTGAGAAAAGCAGTTTTGAAATTCTGAATAAAACAAGTAAAGGGAGGGGGGTCCTAGATTTGTAAATAATATGGATAACCCCACACAACACCCGGTAACCGTTTATACACGTGGTGTTATCGCGTGGTCACCATACCCATATCTACCCTTTCCCTCCCTGTTATGGTAGTAAACGCGGAATGGTCTCGTTTTACTTATTGCATGCTATTACTGTGACGACCCGGCCCGTCGTCACGTGAGTTACCTCCCCGTTTCCCCCATTTATTGCTTCTTTATGTTGTACTATAAGAGTCTTGAGTGAACGAGTCGATTTGGATTGGTTTTGGATGGAAATGAGACACATAGTCTCTTTAAGGAAGGTTTGTATTGGAAAAGTCAACCGGATGTTGACCTGTGAGTTAGAGGGCTCGGATGAGATTTCTGGTGATTTGGTTAGCTTCGGGGGATGATTTGTGACTTAGGAGTGTGATCGGAATTGATTTTGGAGGTCCAGTGGGCTTGAATTGGCAAAGTTAGTATTTTGGCGAATTCTGGTTGGTAGGTGAGATTTTGATCCGAGGTTCGGAATGGAATTCAGAGAGTTGTTGTAGCTTCGTTAGGTGATTTTGGATGTGTGTGTAAAATTTCAGACCATTCGGAGGTGTTTTGGTTGGGTTTTTGATCAAAAGCGTAATTCGGATGTTTTGGAAGAACTTAGGCTTGAATCCGATGTAATTTGATGGTTTTGGTGTTAATTGTGCTGTTTTGATTATTGGAGCAAGTTGGAATCATGTTTTAGGATGGGTTGGCACTTTTGGTTGAGGTCCCGGGGGCCTCGGGGTAATTTCGGATGGTTATCGGGGAGTTTTGAACCTTGGTGAATTGCAGGTTTTTGTTGGTATCTGGTATTTCCGCATCTGCGGAAGAAGGGCCGCATATGCGGTTCTGCAAATGTGTGTGGTTGGTCGCAGGTGCGAGTTTGTGAGAAAAGGGGGCTGTTTCCGCAGGTGCGGGAGTGGAGCCGTATCTTCGATGCCGCAGATGCGGTATCTTGGTCGCAGAAGTGAGAAGATGGGATTTTGGTAATTCCGCAGAAGCGGACAGTAACCCGCAGGAGCGAGGTCCGCATATGCGGTAAAGGACCGCAGAAGCGGTCGTGGTCTTTAAGTGAGTGTCCGCAGAAGCGGAAACGAACCGCAGAAGCGGTAGTCGCAGATGCGGTGGTGGGACCGCAGATGCGAAAATCCCTATTAACAGAAAAGTTTTAATGCTAATTTTGTTCCGCGACCTTAAGTCTAATTCCACCATTTTTAAGTAACTTTGAGAGCTCTTGGACGGAATTTGAAGGGGATTTCGACTAGGTGTGATTGGAGGTAAGTCCTTTGGTCTAAATATATGAATCTATGGTAGAATTAACATGGGAATTTGTTAAATTTCATCAAAAGAGGGCAAAGCAAGGGCTTGAGAATTTGATGTTTCAAAGTGGAAATTGAGGGGTCAAATGGACTCCGATTTTGGTAGTTTTGATATGTATAGACTCGTGGCGGGATAAGGAATCCGGTGATGTTAATTTTCTGATTTTTCGAGAAGTGGGCCCGGGGCTCGGGTTTTGCCAACTTCGTGAATGTCGAAGTTTTTCGAGTCTTTTCGATTGGGTTATATTCCCTTAGCCCATTGTAACGTATTCGTTGTGGTTTTGGCCAGATTCGACGTGCGAGGAGGTTGATTTACGAGGCAAGGGCATAGCGAGCTAGGACTTGGGCCAACTTGAGGTGAGTAATGATAGAAAATGATATCCTGAGGGTTTGAAACCCCGGGTTTGCACAACGTAGTGCTATATTGAGGTGAAACACGCGCTTGATGGCGGGCGCGGGGTTGTTTACTACTGGGAAATGTGACTTGGTCCGTCCCGTTTGATATTTTTACTGCGTAATTGACTAAGCTGATCTGTTTATCATCGCTATTTGGGCTTATTGCCATGTTTTGGGCTTAATGCCGGTTACTTGAATCCTTCAGGGATTGTTATCACTATTTCCTCACTATTTTGATACGTTATTTGAACTCGGTCCCTATAATTATACTGTTTGCAAACTCAGCCGCTATAATTAAATTCTGTGATTTTAATGACATTTTTACCATTGTTTGAGCTGAGAACTATTATTTTATTGATGCCCGAGGGGCTTATGATGTTTTCTGGACTGAGTGAGGCTTTCAGGCCTTGAGCGTATTGTGAGGAGGCTTTCAGGCCTCGAGTGTATTGTGAGAAGGCTTTCAGGCCTCGAGTGTATTGTGAGAAGGCTTTCAGGCCTCGAGTGTATTGTGAGAAGGCTTTCAGGCCTCGAGTGTATTGTGAGGAGGCTTTCAGGCCTCGAGTGTGATGTGTGATCGCTTTCAGGCCTTATGTTGATATAACGCTTGGGCCGTAAGGGGCCCCTCCGGAGTCTGCACACCCACAGTGAGCGCGGTAACCTATGCGATATGCTACTGAGCCCGAGGGGCTGATACTGTTCTGAGTGATATGATACTGAGCCCGAGGGGCTGATACTGTTCTGAGTGACTGATGTTGGGCCCGAGGGGCAGATTTCTACTCACTATTTACTTATTGTTTTACCTGATTTACCTGATTTTTAAAGGAGATTTTACTGGTTTCTGCACTGTTTTACTGCTTTAACGCCTGATATAGAATTGCTTTGTGCAGTTATGTGATTCCTTATCTTCAATTATTATTTATTATTATTACTCACTGGGTCGGAGTACTCACATTACTCCCTGCACCATGTGTGCAGATTCAGGCATAGCAGAATCCGCTCTTGAGCACTGATATACCCCACAGGCAGGCAGCGAGTTGGAGCCTCGAGGTAGCTGTTGACGTCCGCAGCCCCTTGACTCCCCTATCTTATGTTATTTCAGTTTTCTTCAGACTATTGTAGCAGATATTCTATTTCTTCGACTGATAGTAACTCTATAGTAGCTCATGACTTGTGACACCCCGATTTGGGCTGTGTCGGGATGGTTTTCCGTATTATCACCGTTGTTTCTGCTTTATTGACTATATCGATCATGTGTTAGAAATTATTTACTATTAATTAATTGCTCTAAGAGGTGTTAGCTTTTGTTCTGGCTGGCCTTGTCTTCACGAGAGGCGCCATCACGACCGGGTTGGGATTTGGGTCGTGACAAGTTGGTATCAGAGCCTAGGTTACTAGGTCTCACGAGTCATGAGCTGCTTTAGTAGAGTCTCGCTGATCGGTACGGAGACGTCTGTACTTATCCTCGAGAGGCTGCAGAACCTGTAGGAAAAACATCACATTCTTGAAATTCTTGTCGTGCGAACTTGTTGAACCGGATACTAAACTTCTCTTCATTCTATTCTCTCACAGATGGTGAAGACACGAGCTACCGGACGTGACGGACGACCACCAGTGCCACCTACTGAGGCCACCAGAGGCCGTGGATGCGGTCGTGGCCGAGGCAAAGCAGCGAGGGAAGCACCTATTGATCCACCAGCTGCCCCAGTTCTGGATCAGGCTCCAGCAGTACCAGTTCAGGCACCAACTTTGCCCATATTTATTCCTGGCCTTCAGGAGACATTAGCTCAGATCTTGACAGTGTGCACGGGTCTGGCTTATGTGGTTTCAACCACTACAGCAGCAGCAGCTACTTCACAGGCTGGGGGAGGCAATCAGACCCCTGCTGCTCGCACACCTGAGCAGGGTATGCAGGGACTAACGACTCCAGAGGCACCTCTAGCTCAGACGGTTGCACCAGTGCATGAGTTCAGGGTCCCAGCTATGCCTGAGGATGAGCAGCATCGCCTTGAGAGGTTTGGTAGACTCCAGCCTCCGACTTTCAGTGGTGCGGAGGGCGAGGATGCCCAAGGTCTTCTCGATAGATGTCAGCGGATGCTTCGTACAGCAGGGATTCTTGAGTCCAGTGGTGTGACTTTTACTACTTTTCAGTTTACTGGAGCTGCCTTCACTTGGTGGGAGGCGTATGAGAGGCATAGGCCGACCGGTGCAACACCTTTGACTTGGTAGGAGTTCTCCACTCTCTTTTTGGAGAAGTATGTACCGCAGTCCCGCAGAGAGGAGCTGCGCAT
The DNA here is from genome assembly GCF_001879085.1 of Nicotiana attenuata. Classification (NCBI taxonomy): domain Eukaryota; kingdom Viridiplantae; phylum Streptophyta; class Magnoliopsida; order Solanales; family Solanaceae; genus Nicotiana; species Nicotiana attenuata. The sequence goes on along the minus strand of NC_031989.1, from coordinate 108,048,752 downwards.
GCAGTTTGAGTGGCTATGACAATGAGATATGAATGTGTCTCAGTATGAGATCAGGTTTTCAGAGGTGGCTCGTCATGCCGTCTGGTTGGTTCCGTCGGATCGTGAGCGGATCAGGAGATTTGTGTAAGGCCCCGTAAAATTTTTGGCTCAAAACCCAGTATCTTGTGGTGTCGACTCCGAATGTGCGTTAGGAATGTGTAAAATTCTTCACGGCGAGCTTGCTCGCCGCGGTTCGGACCCTTGGTATTGATCTAAGCTTTTAAAAAATCAAAAGAATCAATTTTCCAGAAAAATGCCATTCTGCGGCCCAAAATACGGTCGCAGATCTAGTATGCGGACCGCATTCCTACCGCATAGTGAAACAGTGGCTTGGTTAAAATTGAGGTCAAGATGCGGTCCATTATGCGACCACATAACCAATATGCGGACCGCATTTCTGCCGCAGTGTGAAACAGAAGAGTTGTCAAAATTAATGTTGAAAATGCGGTCTACTATGCGATCGCATAACCAATATGCGGACCGCATAATCGTCGAATAAGTTCCTCAAGGATTTGTAATAAAACACCCATCCCCTCATTCTTTAACGATCTTCTGCACAAAATAAGAGAGAGGAAGTGAGGGTCTTGAGAGAGAAAGCCATCTTCTCCAAAATTTGATTCTTCAAAACTATCTGGGCCGGGAAATCTCAAGCTTATCTTCATCCCCCTTTTCTTGCAGGTAAAATCCCTAGCCCTTTTCATTGAATTTCAGGTTTAAACTAAGGGGGAGGGGGGAGTCTCATGCATTGGTTCGTGAAAATAATGGTTGAACTCATACATGCATGCCTTTCTATAACCTAAAACCTAGTGGGAGTAATTGGGTGGGAGCAAAGACTTGTACCAAGAAGGGGTTGATAACCTAAATAAGTTTGAGAAGCATTTGTGAACCCCAATTCTAAGTTATGTGTATTGAATTTTGCACTAGATTGACGTTGCTAGATTATTTGGTGAATTGGAAATAGAAGTTAAAAGGGAATTCGGCTCCAGGTATGTATGGCTAACTTTGAACTTTGTAAAATCACCATGCTTGGTGTTCAATGTTTGGTATGTGTTGTCTACGTGGGTTATTTGTAAACTTAAACTCTTGCTAGTAATAAGTGTTTACTTATGTGAACTAATTGTGAATTCATGAGATTTATGTGCCTCGAATGTTGTTTGTCAAGTCTTCCGATGAGATGATGCAAGTAGTTGGCAATGAACCAAGTTATGATTGTGAATGTGTTATGTGGTAAAAGCTGTGGAACCGATAATGGAAAGGATTTGTAGTCAATGCAATTAAAACAAATGTGGTAACATTATATCTGGCTGGTAGTGGAAAACTACCGTTGCGATCTAAATTGTGCATTGGGCTATTGAATAAGAAGGAAATGTCATTGATGGTTAAAGAAATCCCTTGTGTATCGTGCTGCTATTCCTTGAGATTTGTTGTTGTTATCTTTGTTTATGTAAATTGTTATTGTTGTGGTATTGTTTGTGACTTGTGATTGTTCGGTGGGATCGGATTGCGCGCTGCAACACGAAGTAATAAGGTGTGGGTTGTGGTGATAAGGGTGGCCGAGGTAACAAGGGTGGCCGAGGTAATAAGGTTTGCAAGTGATCGAAATCACTATTGAAATGAAATTATGAACAAATTGTGAAATTATTAATGTGGAAATGTGGAAGGGGAAACAGGAGAGATTGTAAACTTGTTTGGCTTGATTGTTCCTTCTTTGTAGATTTGATTGTTATTTCTATTACGATTACATATTTGCTTATAAATTGAGAAATTATTGATGTGGAAATGTGGAAGAGGAAGCGGGAGAGATTGTATACTTGTTTGACTTAATTGTTCCCTCTTTGTGGATTTGATTATTGTGTTTATTACTGCTACATACTTGTTTATGGTTCGAGTTTACTTGGAGCAAAGTTTGTTCATACATACCAGTACAATTCAAATGTACTGACGTCCCTTTTGTCGGGGGCGCTACATTCGTGTTATGATTGTAGGTGGATCCGTAGCAGGTACTCCAGTCCACCGATCGTAGCTCCCCTTCGTCTTCCATCAACTGTTTTGGTGAGCCCCTTTCCTCTCGGGGCCCTGCGTGGCTCAGCCCGCTTTGTTTTTGGAGTTTTATTTTGGTTTGTGTAAGGTATAGCCGGAGCCTTGTTTCCGGCAAATACTGTATTATCCTGTTGTACCATTAGAGGCTCCGTAGACAGTAGATGTGGGTTAAAAACTTATGTAAATCCATGTTTCGTTTGTTGGGCAACGAGTTAGTAATTTCATTAACTATTATGTAAGTATGTATGCTTTGCGAAAAGGTGTTCTTAATTATTTATATGGATAATTCTTGGAATATGAGTAAGGAATACATGGGGAACATGTGGGATAGGAAAAGCACTCAGGTCCGCTTGACCGGGGCTACCCGGTCGGGCGCCGGTCATGTCCCTCGAATTTGGGGCATGACAATTGGTTGATGGCCTCAACTACCATCTCCGTGTTCTTATGACTAGAGAGAGAGTATTGGGTGCTTCATTCGAGGAGGTGGTTAGCTCAAGAGATTGAGGCGGTTCGCCGTCAGGATCGAGAGGAGAGGGAGGCCAAGAGGCCTCGAGGTTCTGGCAGTTTCAGTAGCGCTCCTTCGAGGGGTCAGTTCCAGCATGGTAGGGGTCGTTCTTTCAGGCCCGCTCAGTCGGCTCGTCCCGAGTATCGTGGTGCATCTTCAGGTCGTGGGCATCATGGTTCTTAGCAGAGTCAGCCTTCACTCAGCGCTCTTCCAGCACAGAGTTCATCTCGTGCTACGTCTGCTCAGGGTTCTTCTAGGCCGAGTGCATCAGCTAGTCACTACGGCGCGAGGGGTTCCCTTCAGTCCCAGTCCCCAGCACCTGGGAGCTGCTATNATTAAAACCAAAACCAAACCAAATTTGATCGGTTTTTAAAATTCAAAACCAAAACCAAACCAAACCAAAAAGTATCGATTTTTTTGGTCGGTTTGGTTTGGTTTTCGGTTTGGTTCGGTTTTTCAGGTTTTTATAAACACCCCTAGCGAACACGATGTCTGATACATCGACTTTGAAGTTGTATTCTGATAAGCGAGGTGCCTCTGTTGGCCCTGCGTTCCTATCAAATCCGGCTCTATTGATGAGTCCCCAAGGATTCTATCCTCGGCCTATCCTTCGATCGTTGCGAGGTGGGTTGCGCTCGGGCATTTCTCCTGTCTTTGGTGTATGGCTGGTACCTTTTTTTGCTTGGCTTTGGCTCCTTCGCCAGAAGCCTGCTTGGGTATACCGAGCCTGAGGGATCTTCTAGGTGGTCATCCTCGACCCTGATTTTTGATTGGTATCGATTATGAACGTCCGACCAGGTCACGGCGGGATATTCGACCAGATTCTGTTTCAGCTGCTTCGAAGCCACCGAGCTTCTTTCATTCAGACCTTGAGTGAAGGCTTGCACTGCCCAGTCATCAGAGACTGGTGTTAGTTCCATTCGTTCCATTTGAAAGCGAGATACGAACTCTCGCAGCATCATATTCTCCCTTTGCTTGATTTTGAAGACGTCGGATTTCCTTGTGGCCACCTTGATGGCCCCAGCATGTGCCTTTATGAAGGAATCTGCCAGCATGGCAAATGAGTCTATAGAGTTTTGGGCCAGGTTGTTATACCACATCATTTCTCCTTTAGAGAGTGTTTCCCCGAAGTTCTTCAGCAGGACGGACTTGATCTCGTCGTCCCTTAGGTCGTTGCCCTTTACTGCACAGGGGTAAGCGGTGACGTGCTCATTGGGGTCCTAGGTACCATTATAATTTGGAATATCTAGCATTATGAACTTCTTTGGAAGGGGTTTTGGGGCCGCTTCCTATGGGAACGACTTCTGTACGAACTTCTTTGAGTCCACACCTTTCAAGATCGGGGGTGCTCCTGGAGTTTGGTCGACCCTGGATTTGTAGGTCTCGACCTTCTTATCGTTGGCATCTATCATTTTCTCGCCCGATTCGATCCTTCTTGTGAGATCCTCGAGCATCATTACGATGGAGGGATCGACTGCCGACCCGTTATTGTTCAATTTCTACGATACCTGCTCGGCTGGGGAACCGTACCCGGTGCTACCGTGCTAGGAGTTTTCTAGTGACTATGCAGCTGAGCGATAGCCAGCTGTTGTTCCTGCAACATTTCGAAAGTAACATGAAGTCTAACCTCCCGTTCTTCCCTAGTTGGGGTTCCTCGAGCTTCTTGTCGGTCTCCTTGGTGCACACTCCTGTTAGTGTGGGAGCTTATATCGACATGTTAGGCGTCGCGTGAGACTGCGTCTACTGGAATTGGTCCTGGTGCGTTCAGGGTTTCGTGGTGGCCCACCAACACCTAGAACAGCCACACAATTCTCTCCATGGTTCTCGAGATTGTTGTTCGCTGAATTAGATATTTTGACCTGAAATCAAAGATTTTGGGCAAGAAAAAGTGTGAAAGATAACTTGCATGTAGTGAAACCAGCAAGAAAATAATCACTATTATTTTTAGCCCCAGGTGGGCGCCAAACTGTTTACCGTGAAAATGGTAATAACAATTAAATTTGACTATGGGATTCTGAAAATACGTGATCTATTTTTATGCTAGTTGTTAAGTAGTTGATGCTATGTGAAAGACTTAGAAACGAGACAAGAGTTTAGAACAAGGTGATAAACAAACATATAGGTTAACAATCGGGGCCTCGAGCTTGTCGATTCGGCGGCCTCGAGATCGATTCGGGTGCTCGGCTGGGAGCTATTGAAGGTAATTAATTAGCGACTAACAGTTATGAGGGTTAAAAACTTATGTAAATCCATGTTTCATATGTTGGGCAACGAGTTAGTAATTTCATTAACTATTATGTAAGTATGTATGCTTTGCGAAAAGGTGTTCTTAATTATTTATATGGCTAATTCTTGGAATATGAGTAAGGAATACATGGGGAACATGTGGGATAGGAAAAGCACTCAGGTCCGCTTGACCGGGGCTACCCGGTTGGGCGCCGGTCATGTCCCTCGAATTTGGGGCATGACAATTGGTTGATGGCCTCAACTACCATCTCCGTGTTCTTATGACTAGAGAGAGAGTATTGGGTGCTTCATTCGAGGAGGTGGTTAGCTCAAGAGATTGAGGCGGTTCGCCGTCAGGATCGAGAGGAGAGGGAGGCCAAGAGGCCTCGAGGTTCTGGCAGTTTCAGTGGCGCTCCTTCGAGGGGTCAGTTCCAGCATGGTAGGGGTCGTTCTTTCAGGCCCGCTCAGTCGGCTCGTCCCAAGTATCGTGGTGCATCTTCAGGTCGTGGGCATCATGGTTCTCAGCAGAGTCAGCCTTCACTCAGCGCTCTTCCAGCACAGAGTTCATCTCGTGCTCCGTCTGCTCAGGGTTCTTCTAGGCCGAGTGCATCAGCTAGTCACTACGGCGCGAGGGGTTCCCTTCAGTCCCAGTCCCCAGCACCTGGGAGCTGCTATGAGCATGGAGAGTTTGGACATATATGGAGGCAGTGT
>NC_031989.1:108037328-108041247 GCF_001879085.1 Nicotiana attenuata | reverse complement strand
TTCTCGGTCTTCCTTGTATGATCGCATCAGAGAGCGCCAGTATGATGATCCGCATCTAGTCCTTAAGGACAGGGTTCAACATGATGATGCCCGAGATGTGACAATTGATGATGATGGCGTGTTGAGGATGCAGGGCCGTATTTGTGTGCCCAATGTGGATGGGCTTCGGGAGTTGATATTGGAGGAGGCCCACAGCTCGCGATATTACATTCATCCGGGTGCCACGAAGATGTATCAGGATTTGAGGCAGCATTATTGGTAGAGGAGGATGAAGAAGGATATTGTAGAATTTGTAGCTCGGTGTCTCAACTGTCAGTAGGTAAAATATGAGCATCAGAGACCGGGTGGTGTACTTCAGCGGATGATTATTCCAGAGTGGAAGTGGGAGAGAATTACTATGGATTTTGTGAGTGGTCTCCCTCGGACTTTGAAGAAGTTTGATTCGATTTGGGTGATTATGGATCGGCTGACCAAGTCCGCGCACTTCATTCTAGTATGTACTACCTATTTTTCGGAGTGGCTGACAGGGATTTTTATCCGAGAGATTGTCCGATTTCATGGGGTTCCAGTTTAGAAGCTCCTCTTTCATCTGCAGGTATAGACTTCTTTGGATCTTATCCGCTTCAGAGATCTATTATCTCAGATAGGGGTACTCAGTTCACTTCTCAGTTCTGGAAGACCTTTCAACGAGAGTTGGGTACACGGGTGGAGTTGAGCACATCATTTCATCCTCAGACGGACGGACAGCCCGAGCGCACTATTCAGATATTGGAGGACATGTTGCGTGCCTGTGTTATTGATTTTGGAGGTTCTTGGGATGGGTTTTTGCCACTTGCAGAGTTTGCCTACAACAATAGTTATCAATCGAGCTTCCAGATGGCTCCGTATGAGGCGTTGTATGGGAGGCGGTGTAGATCTCCTGTTGGTTGGTTCGAGCCCGGCGAGGCTAGGTTATTGGGGACAGAGATGGTTCAGGATGCCTTAGAGAAGGTGAAGCTGATTCAGGAGAGGCTTCGTACGGCACAGTCGCGTCAGAAGAGTTATGCGGACCGGAAGGTCCGAGATGTGTCATATATGGTGGGTGAGAAGGTCTTGCTGAAGGTTTCACCATGAAGGGTGTCATGCAATTTGGGAAGAAGGGGAAGCTGAGTCCGCGGTTTATTGGACCTTTTGAGGTACTTAGGAGGATTGAGGAGGTGCTTTATGAGCATGCCTTGCCACCCAGCTTGTCGGGCGTGCATCCAGTATTTCATGTATCTATGCTCCGGAAGTATGTTGGGGACCCGTCCCATGTATTGGATTACTGCACTGTTCAGTTGGATGATGATTTGACCTATGATGTGGAGCCAGTGGCTAATTTGGGTCGTCAGGTTCAAAAGTTGAGATCAAAGGATATAGCTTCGGTGAAGGTGCAGTGGAGAGGTTGGCCCGTGGAGGAGGCTACTTGGGAGACCGAGTGAGAGATGCGGAGCAGATATCTGTCACACCTCCTCTTTCCTACGCCTGTGAGGGTGTAAAGGAGTTCTTCCAATTAAAGGACAGTCGGAACGGGATTTATTATTAATATTCAGAGTCGCCACTTGGGAGATTAGTGGTGTCCCAAGTCACCGGTTGAATCCCGATCCGAGGAAATTATGACTCTGTTAACAGTCCGCGAACCAGAACTCCGAGTAAGGAATTCTGTTAACCCGGGAGAAGGTGTTAGGCATTCCCGGATTCCGTGGTTCTAGCACGGTCGCTCAACTGTTGTATTTGCTTTTATCTGATTTTAAAACATATTCTAACCTATGTGCCTTTTATTTTAACCGCTTTTATTTTATGTCTTTTTAATAAGAATTGCAACGTCGTGAAAATATTTCTCGAACCACGTCACACCGGTGCACCCGTGGCTTTTGACGCATTTCGACTTCGTTGAGATTCAGATTTGGGTCACATAAATGTGCACCCGCATTCAGGAAGGTAATATTATTAAAATACGCGCCTAAAACAACTACGCTTCTATTATCTTTGGGGAAAAACCGTGAAATTCGCTAAACGGTTCACCCGAATTCTAAGTATTTTTTTTTTAGCATTTATGGAGGGCCCCGCAATTTATATTTTTATTTGGGCGAGGCTCGTCTCATCATTTATTTAAAGGTCAATCCTAAAACGGCTACGATTTTCTATTGGGCTTCGTCTCTATCAATAAAAGAAAAGTCCTATTTTAAATGTTTAAGAATTATTGTACTTGGGTTCAAGTGCCCATCATGAAAACAGAAGCAAGCAACCCTCATAAAAAAAAACCTATTAATCAAATATGCCCAAAGGGCAAGCCGATTATGGGCCTGGACTGAAAGGGGGTAATTGCAGACAGCCGTTTGGGCCTGGCAGTCGAGCCCAGTAAGGCACATTCCCTTGACCACTTATAGTTTAACTCAGTCAACAGGCGTTCTGAAATTCAAGCCCATTCAGTTGTGAGAATTCAGCCTAAACAATCACTGATGACAATGCAATTTAATAAGGGAATTTGTTGATTCAGTTATTTGCAGTTTCCTGATTTTATATGGAAGCTATAGATGATTACTAAAAAAAAAAAATTTGAAACCTGAATCACAGAATCAAATACATTTACAATACACACATTGACTAATAATCTGACTGTATCATTTTTGCATCAACATGCTGAAACTTAGAAACGACTTGACTACAATGAGATTTAAACAATCAACTCCAACTTTGTTAAATCTATTTGTACTACATTTGTTATACTAAAGTGTGAAATAGTCCAAACCATCCGAAACAGTCCAAAATAACAGTCCAATCTTAATTACAAACCATGATCTACTGAAATTCATGAGATTAAATGAGATATAACACAAAATTATCAAGGAACTATGCTGCATTTCACTCATCTCCACAAACTCGTAAGCTACATTGAAGCAGTTTCAAAAATGTGTACCTGAGAATTGAATCACAACAGAAGAATAGGAGATCAGCAACAGCATAATAGGCAGCAGCACACTGATGCTTAGCACAGCTCAGAAAATACACCAGCAGTCCAGAAATGATTTCAAAAACCAGCAGATTCAAGAACAATTTCGAAAACCAGCTTGAACATACCCACATAAACTCAAAATCAATTTGAATAAACCCAGAACCACTCGAAAAACCAATCAATAAACCTCAAAGGAACCTCAGCAATCAGAAGAGCAGAGAATTGATCAAAATTAACCAAAGATCTATGTAACAGTTCTATTTTTTTTATTTTTGTTGCATTTTGTTATTTTGTTTTAACTAAGAACTGAAAGAAGATTTTGATCTCAAATTTGAATTCTCAGATCTGAAACTTGAAGAATGATTTTTTGGGGGAATTTTTGGGGTTTAAAAACTTGTGAATCAAGGCAAATGAATGCCTATTTATAGATGAACTTAGGGTCCAACTTCAGATTTTCCCTTTACCCATTAGTCCCTATTTTAATTCTATTTTTACCCTTTATTTTCTGACTTGTTACACAAGTAACTACACCTATTTTATTGAAATCTATACTAAAGTCCATCCTAGAAGGTTCTATACCCATTACAATTCCTATTATATCCTTACCTTGGTTCTAAAATTACCAATCTTAATAAAACTACCCCTTTTCATGCCTAAACTACCCTTTGAACCCTCTTGGAATTACTGAGTTAAACCAGACCATTCTAAACTAAAACCTAACAATGCTAATTAATGCTAAACACTGAATTAAGGCATTACCAATGATAACTACTGATTAAACTAGACTAAACTGACTAGACTAACTCAAATCAAACATTAGAACAAAAATTAAAATCAACAAAGCCTAAACAGAATCGACTAAGAGGGCTAATAAAGAATTAAGGATTATAACAATGAACCATAAGCTGAAACCAAAAATTTTAGCAAGACGGATTCAAAACGAAA
>NC_031989.1:108019446-108036659 GCF_001879085.1 Nicotiana attenuata | reverse complement strand
CATATTTTGGGCATTAGAAAGTGGAGGGGGAGAGGAGTCGATGGTGAAAATTTGGGATGATTGGACGCCGGCCGCCGCCGTGAGCGAGTTTCCGGCCGGCGGCGGACGGCGGAGGGACGGTGGTAGACGGTGGTGTTACGGTGGGTCTCTGGAGGATGGGGTGAGAGAGAGACGAAGGGGTGGGGGGGGGTAGAGGTTCGGACATATAAATATTAAACAAACCCCAGTTCCGGACCGTTAAATCAACAGAGATCAACGGTCCTGATTTGGTGTGTTAAAAACGGGGTCGTTTTGGATTGCTGGGGGAAAGACCGGGTTCTGGGGGCGGGTCGTGGGCCAGTTTGGACGGGTATGGGAGTGGGTTCGGGGGGAAACGTTTGGGCCTGGGGTTTGGAAATTAAAGATGGCCCAAACAGACTTATATTTCTATTCTTTTTCTTTCCATTTCTTTTCAATTTCAAATCTTTTTCTTTCTTTTCTAAATAAAACCTACATTAATTCTAAATCAAAATTATCCTACCAAATTAGATTAATGTTCAAAATAATATTTACAACAACTAATTAAATACCAAATTAAAAGAAAACTGCAAGATTCGCAGCTAAATGCAAAATGCGTTATTTTTTGTGATTTTCTATTTTTGTAACACAAATAGATTACTAACTAATTTAAAAAATGCCAAATTAAATCCTAAATGCAAATGCAACATATTTTTTGTATTTTTCATGAATTAAATAAAATAAACATGCACAAACAAATGCAAACAATTAACACAAAAATGCCACAAAATTCAAAAAAATTGCAAATAATGAAAAGAAATTATTTTGTTTGAATTTTTGGGAATAATTCATATATAGGGCAAAAATCACGTGCTCACAGCTGCCCCTCTTTGCCCGAAGACACGAAGAGTTTTTGTGCAAAGATAAGTGAGCGGAAACGAGCGATTTTTGCCCGTTCGCATATTCCGTGTGAGGCAATTTTTGAAAAAGTTGACCGCACCCTGCTTCAGAGGTTGCCTACATATCCTTGGCTAAACAGGAATCAGGTCAGTGTAGTTCGGGAAGGTTTGGCAGCTGGGACTACCAGGAGCTGTGACTTTCTGCTGTCGCTGATGCTACTGCTCGCTGACCTCCTTATTACACCGTGTTAGAAATGAAAAAAGAAGCTAGCCTAAGCTATGATCTACGAATTACAAGAGGATCCTATCTATGTCTTCTAACTTGTTCTTGTGTTGCCCTGAACTTGTATCTTGTACTCTTCCGATGGTATTCCTGTTGTTGTTTTGCATGGTGATCGCCGATATTGCTGCCATTCCTCCGAATGATGCTTGATTACTTGAAACATGTGTCCATTTTCCAGGTGGGCTCCTGACTGCTAATAATCTGAAAATGAATGCCTCTGTTCTCCAGGCGGGCTCCTGATTGCCAAAAGCTTGAAAATAAATGCCTCTATTCTCCAGGCGGGCTCCTGAGTGCTTGAAAACTTGAAAATAAATGCCTCTATTCTCCAGGCGGGCTCCTGATTGCTAAAAACTTGGAAATAAATGCCTCTATTCTCCAGGCGGGGCTCCTGATTGCTTAAAAACTTGCAAATAAATGCCTCTATTTTCCAGGCGGGCTCCTGATTGCTAAAAACTTGAAATGTATTCCCTTGTTTTCCAGGTGGGCGCCTGATTGCTGAACTTGAAATGTATTCCCTTGTTCTCCAGGTGGGCGCCTGATTGCTGAAACTTGAAATGTATTCCCTTGTTCTCCAGGTGGGCGCCTGATTGCTGAAACTTGAAATGTATTCCCTTGTTCTCCAGGTGGGCGCCTGATTGCTGAACTTGAAATGTATTCCCTTGTTCTCCAGGTGGGCGCCTGATTGCTGAACTTGAAATGTATTCCCTTGTTCTCCAGGTGGGCGCCTGATTGCGAAAATTGAAATGTATTCCCTTGTTCTCCAGGTGGGCGCCTGATTGCGACAAATTGAAATGTATTCCCTTGTTTTCCAGGTGGGCGCCTGATTGCTGAACTTGAAATGTATTCCCTTGTTCTCCAGGTGGGCGCCTGATTGCTGAAATTCGGAGTGTATTCCCTTGTTCTCCAGGTGGGCGCCTGATTGCGACAAATTGAAATGTATTCCCTTGTTCTCCAGGTGGGCGCCTGATTGCGACAAAATAAAGAAAATCTTCTGCCCCTGTTCCAATCAAAGAAAATTTGTTAATGTAAAATGGTGGTTAGCTACTGGCATTATTGCTGGCCATGCTCCCGCTTCCGTCTTTGCTCTGACTTGCTTCTTCGGACTGGCTTTGACTTGTCCCGATTTCCCAATTGACTTCAACCCTCTGATCTTGATGACCCACATGTTTTACCTCGTACCACTGTTTGGTGTTTCTGTTCCCTTCTTGTGAACCTTGCTTCTCCCTCACAACCATCTGATTATTACTCTGATTTCCATCGGTCCTCTATGTTTTATTCTCTTTTGACATGTCCCCACCTTGTTGTGCCATCTAACTGGGAGGCCGGTAATTAGCTTTGACATCCTTCTTTTGTTTTTGAATAGAACTGACACTAAAGCATCTTGTAGACAGACTTCGAGAGAATGAAATGCAATGACCTCGAAGGTAGAAAAACTCTAAAAACGAATGAGTTGTAATGAAGAGAAAGGATAGGACTTATCTGAGTGGAAAGGCTGATTCCGTTGATCATGCCATGCATTTTGGTTCCAGCCTAGTCTGTCCAACCACTCAATTATCAGTTACCACATTTGTTATCTCATACTTTCACGCCCGACTCTCACCAAACTCAAACCTTGCTTGTTTTGCCATGCTTCAAGCAACCTTTAACCACAGACTTCTTTCATTTGCCCAACTGAAAGATCTCACTTTCGCCCTACAGTGCCCGTGCGGGTTTTCGCCAATAAGACTCTCTTATTTTAATATCTCTCAAACTCACCTCGCCTTACGGTGCCCGTGAGGGTTTTCACCAATAAGACTCTCTCATTTTCATTTCCCTCAACTCACATCGCCCTATGGTGCCCGTGAGGGTTTTCACCGATAAGACTCTCTCATTTTGTCCTTTTCCTTCTATCACCAGAGTGTTGTCTCCAACATGAGTCGTTTTACCTAACCGTATTGGCATTTCTGAAAACTGATCAGAAGGTCTTTCTTTGGACCGTAATGTGGCTTTTGGCCGGGTTTTAGAAAGAAAGGTATAAAGGCTCAAAATAATTCAAATGTGGGTTCGACATTACAACTTTCGGAATCATATCTCTTGCAACAACCATAACTTCTGCCCCAGATTTTCTTTGGGATTCTTGGATTTTCCTCTGTTGTGACTGAACCTCAGTGAGGCTGCCTACGTACCCTTTCGGGATCAAGTCAAACGTAGTTCCGGCATTGAACTACTTTATTGTGGCGATCTTTCTTTCTTTCACTTTCCCTTTTCTTTCTTTTCATTTCTTTTCTTTTCCTTCTATTTTCTTTTATTTTATTTTTTTTCTTTTCTCTTTCTTTTCTCTTTTTTTTTCTTTTCTTCTTTTCCTTTTCTTTCCTTTTCCTTCTTCTTTTCTTTTCTTTTCTTTTGGGCTGTTTTTCTCTTGTTTCTCCGCTGATTTTCCCCGCTCGGGCTTTCGAGTTCTATTATTGATTCCGAAAGAGGGATACGAAAGGAAATATAATAAGGCTCAAAGGGATAATCAAAGGATAAAGTGTTTGGGTAGCAGAACAAAATGCCTTCATCATTTCAATCTCAAAACATGCCAAATACGATCAGGTACACAAAGATAAAGAAAATCATACATAATATCTCTTGACTGCGTCAGAATTGATAGCCGTTTCTACACATTTTCCTTCCACGTCCGTTAGATATAGAGCGCCATTGGACAAAACTCTGGTTACAACAAATGGCCCTTGCCAGTTTGGGGCGAACTTTCCTTTTGCCTCAGCCCAATGAGGTAGGATACGTCTGAGCACCAACTGTCCTACTTCGAACTTCCGCGGACGCACTTTCTTGTTATATGCTCTTGCCATTCTTCGTTGATACAATTGACCGTGACACACTGCTGCCAGTCGCTTCTCATCAATCAAACTTAGTTGTTCCAGGCGGGCTTTAACCCATTCATCATCATCAATCTCTGCCTCTGCGATGATTCGGAGGGACGGGATTTCAACCTCTGCGGGTATTACTGCTTCGGTTCCATACACCAATGAGTAGGGAGTCGCTCCTACTGAAGTGCGGACAGTAGTGCGATAGCCTAACAAGGCAAAAGGTAACTTTTCATGCCATTGCCTTGACCCTTCTACCATTTTCCGAAGTATTTTCTTGATATTCTTGTTAGCTGCTTCGACTGCCCCATTTGCCTTAGGACGATATGGGGTGGAATTGCGGTGCATGATCTTAAACTGCTGACATGTCTCGGCCATCAAATGACTATTGAGATTGGCACCATTATCTGTGATGATTACCTTCAGGATCCCAAACCGGCATATGATATTTGAATGTACGAAATCGACAACTGCCTTCTTAGCCACGGATTTGAAGGTTTTTGCCTCCACCCATTTAGTGAAATAATCAATAGCTACCAAAATGAATCTATGCCCATTTGAGGCTGCTGGCTCAATCGGACCAATAACATCCATTCCCCAGGCAACAAACGGCCATGGTGCTGACATTATATGCAATTCAGACGGTGGAGAATGAATCAAATCTCCGTGTATCTGACATTGATGACATTTGCGCACGAAGCTGATGCAATCCCGTTCCATAGTAAGCCAATAGTAACCTGCTCGGAGGATCTTCTTTGCCAATATATATCCACTCATATGAGGTCCACAAACTCCCGCATGTACCTCAGCCATGATAACTGTAGCCTGTTTGGCATCTATGCATCTCAATAACCCAAGATCTGGAGTTCTCTTGTACAACACTCCTCCACTGAAGAAAAATCCGCTTGCCAAGCGTCGAATTGCTCTCTTTTGATCCCCTGTAGCTTGTGTCGGGTATACTCCCATCCGGAGATATTCTTTTATATCATGGAACCATGGCTCACCATCAAACTCTTCCTCCACCACATTACAATAGGCATGCTGATCTCGAACCTGAATCTGTAACGGATCCACGTAAGCCTTGTCCGGATGATGCAACATTGATGCCAAAGTGGCCAAAGCGTCGGCAACCTCATTGTGCATCCTTGGAATGTGTTTGAAATCTATTGATTGAAACCGTTGACGAAGTTCATGCAAACACTGCCGGTATGGTATGAGCTTCAAATCTCGTGTCTCCCACTCTCCCTGAATCTGGTGTACAAGAAGATCCGAGTCACCCATGACCAAGATTTCCTGGACACCCATGTCTATAGCCAATCTCAATCCCAGGATACATGCTTCGTACTCAGCCATGTTATTGGTGCAATAGAAACGAAGTTGAGCAGTGACAGGGTAGTGTTGCCCTGTCTCAGAAATCAGTACTGCTCCTATTCCGACACCCTTGGCATTGGCAGCTCCATCAAAGAAAAGTTTCCATCCAGGCTTCTCGACCTGTTCTAATTCTTCAACATGCATTATCTCCTCGTCCGGGAAGTATGTTTTCAAAGGCTCATATTCATCATCAACGGGATTCTCAGCTAGATGATCAGCCAGCGCTTGTGCTTTCATTGCAGTCCGAGTCACGTAGACAATATCAAATTCCGTAAGCAGGATTTGCCATTTCGCCAACCTCCCTGTGGGCATGGGCTTTTGAAAAATATACTTCAATGGGTCCAACCGAGAGATGAGATAGGTAGTATATGCTGACAAGTAATGTTTCAACTTTTGCGCTACCCAGGTTAAAGCACAACACGTCCTCTCGAGTTGAGTGTATTTTACCTCATATGATGTGAACTTCTTGCTGAGGTAGTAAATCGCCTGCTCTTTCCTTCCTGTGATGTCATGCTGCCCCAGTACACAACCAAAAGAATTGTCCAACACAGTCAGGTAAAGGATCAAGGGCCTTCCTGGCTCTGGCGGGACCAACACAGGTGGACTAGCCAAATACTTCTTAATCTTGTCAAATGCTGCTTGACATTCGTCTGTCCATCTGACCGCAGCATCTTTCTTTAGCAGCTTGAAAATGGGCTCACAAGTAGTTGTAAGCTGGGCAATGAACCTGCTGATGTAATTCAACCTGCCAAGCAAACTCATCACATCTTTCTTGTTCCTTGGCGGCGGTAGCTCCTGGATGGCTTTAATCTTAGACGGGTCTAATTCAATATCGCGCCGATTCACCACAAATCCCAACAACTTCCCCGATGGGACTCCAAACGCACACTTTGCTGGATTAAGCTTGAGGTTGTACCTGCGGAGTCTCTGGAAGAATTTCCTCAAATCCCTAACATGGTCACATTGTTTCCTCGACTTTATGATCACGTCGTCCACATAGACCTTGATTTCCTGATGTATCATGTCATGGAACATGGTAGTCATTGCCCTCATATACGTTGCCCCTGCGTTCTTCAACCCAAATGGCATGACCCTGTAACAATACGTTCCCCAAGGCGTGATGAATGCCGTCTTTTCCGCATCCTCCTCATCCATCAAAATCTGGTGATAGCCCGCATAACAATCCACGAAGGAACCAATCTCATGTTTGGCACAATTGTCAATCAATATATGGATGTTTGGAAGTGGGAAGTTGTCCTTCGGGCTCGCCTTATTGAGATCACGGTAATCAACACATACTCTGGTCTTCCCATCTTTCTTTGGTACTGGCACCACATTAGCTAACCAGGTAGGATATCGAGTAACCCGTATGACCTTCGCCTCAAACTGCTTAGTAACCTCTTCCTTAATTTTCACACTGATATCTGTTTTGAATTTCCTCAACTTCTACTTGACAGGAGGGCATTCCGAATGAATGGGCAATTTGTGGACCACCAGATCGGTACTTAGACCCGGCATATCATCATATGACCATGCGAACACATCTTTGTACTCAAACAACAATTTAATTATCTCCTCCCTGAGCGGGGCTTCCAAATGGACACTTATTTTTGTTTCTCGAACATTTTCCTGATCCCCTAGATTGATTGCCTCTGTGTCATTCAAATTAGGTTTGGGTTTTTGCTCAAATTGATATAACTCTTTACTGATTTCTTCCAAGGCTTCCTCGTCATCGTATTCACCCTGCCATCACACTCAATTTCTTGTATTACTATTTCATATGGAATCTCAAGACTAGGCCGGAGACTCCTCATGCATGACACATCATTGAAACCAGCATAAAAGGGACTGTACAAGAGAGAAAAGAAAACAAAATAAAGGCTATCAGGAATGAAGAGAGAAGGAAATTGCATTTCATTAAAATTGTAAAAGAACAAAGTTTAACTCATCCAAATGGACGGAACATAGAAATCTGAATTACAACCCTGGAAATAATCCAGATTTAATACTCAAAGGAAAATCAAAAACTAACTACCACGACTCCTTCCGAGTTGGAAGAGGAGTAGCTTCCCAGTTATTGAGCTTGGCCTGAGACCCCACGAACTGCACATCAACTTTACTCGGACCTTCGCCTGGTTCCACCATATTCACTTCATCGAACACCCTTTCAAACTTTTCGATCAGCTCCTTGTCAGGTTCTATCACCATAGAATTTGGTAGTGCTGTTGCTGGGCGTCGTTTAGTACCAGGCCGGACGAAGGAACGGGAAAGGCGAGGAATAGGTTTTGGGAGGGTCCACACTCTCTTTTTCATCTTTTTGGCTCTCCTTATGTCAGCAGTAGTGGGTTTGAAACCTAGCCCGAAAGTGTCCAGATTTCCGGGAAGAGACACTGGCTGTATGATTCCCTGCAGTGAAGCACCCAACCCCTTTCCGGGCAAGAATCCATTCCTTATCATCTCTGAGGCTACCATAACAGATGCGGCAGCTATCTTGGGCATAGGAACACACTCCCCTTCCGGGATTTTATCAACTGGCACTGTGTCCATGACTTGGTACACCCACGGACCTTTGTCATTTTCAACTTCCTCGAAGGATGTAATAGCATTACAAGAATTGTCCTCTCCATGGACCACGATCTCCTGCCGATCCCATTCAAATTTGACCATTTGATGCAAAGTAGACGGTACTGCCTTTGCGGCATGAATCCAGGGCCGTCCCAATAAAAGATTGTAGGAAACACTGACATCGAGCACTTGAAACTCCATAGTGAATTCCACAGGTCCTATTGTTAGCTCCAACACAATATCTCCCACTGTGTCTTTCCCTCCGCCGTCAAATCCCCGTACACAGATGCTATTTTTATGAATTCTTTCCCTGTCAACTTTCAACTTTTCTAGAGTGGAAAGAGGGCAAATGTTTGCACTAGACCCATTATCAATTAGCACCCGAGTTACCACGGAATCTTCACACTTCACTGTGAGGTAAAGGGCTCTATTATGTTCAGTTCCTTCCAATGGCAACTCATCATCAGAAAATGTTACCCTGTTCACCTCAAAAATTTTGTTTGCAATCTTCTCAAGATGATTCACAGTGATTTTATCTGGCACATGAGCTTCGTTTAGAATCTTCATCAACGCCCGGCGGTGTTCATCCGAATGGATCAATAAGGACAATAATGAGATCTGTGCCGGGGTTTTTCTCAATTGTTCCACAATCGAATAGTCCTGAGCCTTCATCTTTTTCAGGAACTCTTCAGCTTCTTCTTCAGTAACAGCCCTCTTTATCGGTGCCGGATTGTCTTTAGCTGCTTTAACCTTTCTCAATTCCTCAGGGGCAAAGCACCTCCCTGATCTAGTCAACCCATGAGTTTCGCACACTTCTTCTTTAATTTCCTTTCCTTGGTACATCACAGTCACTCTGTCATAATTCCACGGGACAGCTTTCTCACTAACCACAGGCAACTGGGTCACCGGTTTAATGATAACTGGTTCTGTTCGAGCGCCTTTTACAACCAACACAGGCTTAACAACTGCTCCTGGTATTGTCACCTTAACAGGCTCTGGTTTTATTATCATCACTGGTTCACTGACTGTCCGGTCCACTACGACCAAGGCTTTCCCATCAACCAATTTCTCATTTGCTTTATTTTCACTTGCCTTAATCATCATCACAGTTTGTGACGGCTTCTTGTATTCTCCCTTCTGCACTAACTCGATCATGTGAGCCTCATGATGAATTGGTAGCGGATTCTGCCTGATATTGGGAGTTTTCGGAGCCTGCACCTCAATTCTCCGTGTATCAATAAGTTCCTGAATGGCATTTTTCAGATGCCAACATTTCTCCGTGTCATGTCCAGGCGCTCCTGAGCAATACTCACAGTTTACTGAATGGTCCAGGTTCCTTGGGGGAGGGTTTGGTAATTTGGGTTCGATCGGGTTCAACATGCCCAGTGGTACAGGCTAGTATAAGATTCACCCAAGGGAGTAAAAGTCTTCTTCTTTTGCGACCTATCATTCTTAAATGCGGGATTGGGTTGGAAACCGGCTCCAGCGGCATTTCTGTTGGTTCTTGGGGGTGGGTAAGTGTTTTGGGGAGTGGGTGCGCGCCATTGTGCACGGGTAGGAGGTTGGGGGTATGTCTGGGCATGATGGATGGAGAAATGGGGAGTAGGAGGTGGGTAGTAATGCTGTGGTGGGCCATATGGAGTATGTGGGTAAGCTTGGGGGTGAGAGCGAGGTTGGTGATAATATGGTGACGGACTCCTGGACCAAACCCTTGATTCCACTACTGCCACTTCTTCTTTCTTCTTCTTTCCCAATACTCCTCCGGTGCCGCTTTGAATAGCCTGCGTAGTTGCTTTGAGTGCTGAATAGCTCATAATCTTGTTAGACTTGAGACCCTCTTCCACCATACTTCCCATCTTCACGACCTCATTGAAAGTTTTCCCCACTGCGGACACCAGATGACCATAGTAGGTTGGCTCCAAAGCCTGAAGGAAATAATCAACCATCTCATTCTCTTTCATCGGAGGATCAACTCTTGCTGCCTGTTCTCTCCAATGGAAACCGTACTCTCTAAAGCTTTCTCCGGGCTTCTTCTCGATTTTGGTCAGTGACAGACGGTCCGGGACAATTTCGAGATTGTATTAAAAATGACATGCAAATGCTTGAGCCAGGTCGTCCCAGGTGTACCACCGAGCATGATCTTGTCGTGTGTACCACTCCAACGCTGCTCCACTTAGGCTTTGACTAAAGTAAGCCATTAATAGCTCATCTTTTCCCCCAGCTCCCCTCATCTTGCTGCAGAATCCCCTCAGGTGGGCCACCGGATCACCATGGCCATCATATAAGTCGATCTTGGGTAATTTGAATCCTTCTGGCAACTGGACGTCAGGAAACAAGCACAAGTCCTTGTAGGCCACACTGACTTGGCCACCCAATCCTTGCATGTTCCTGAAGGATTGCTCCAGGCTTTTTACTTTTTGAAACATCTCTTCCTGTTCCAGGTCCTTAAGCGGCTTATCAGTTTCCACCGAGAGCTCAAGACGAGGAGTGTAGGAATATGGCTCAGGAGCTTTAAAGGTAGGCTCGGGAGGGTAGTATTGGCTGTCGTGAATTGGAAATAATGGCTCACTGGAAGATCTTTGCAACGTGGCAGGTGGAGGCGCCACAAATACTGGATCAATTGGTGGTGGAGGACATGGAATTTGTTTGGGTGGAGGTGGTGGTGGTGTTTGAGAGGTGGTTCCGTAGTACTGCTGGTAAGTAGTGAAAGCGGGAGATGAGTTCACTGTGGGAGGATCTTGGGGTTGAGCTGGTGGTGGGAGGTAATTGGGGTTGGCAGGATAGACTGGTGGCGGATGTCCCTTCGACCAGGCCTAGTACATCTCGGCCATTTGTTGCTTTAGTTTATACATCTCCTCCCTCATTATATTAACGTCCACTGCCTCCTCTTCTCTGGATGGGTCGACAATGCTTGCTTCTAAATCCTGATTGGTCATGTTTGACTTGTCCTTGGAGCGGGTGTTGTAAGGATGGGTTGCCAGAATGCCAGTCAGCTTAATCACTTGCCTGGACTCATCACAACAACTTTGTTAGCAGTTAGGGCATTAACAAATAGATAACCGCACATTGATGGGTGGATGCACCTAAGCAGTCAACCGTTTCTATTATGTCTCTGTTCATTCACATGCGTCATCCCGGCTTTCTATTTCTTTTCTTGCCAATTAGTTCCCACTCTTATCTTTTCCTTTTCACTTTGTTTTGCTCTCCCTCTTTCGGTTCTCTTTCCTTTGGTTTTTCCCCTTTTTTTTTATTTAGTTACGGTCAAATCCTATGGAGATTGCCTACATATCACAACCCTGCGTGAATCAGACCAAGCGTAGTTCGTGAAAAATAAATGCAAAGTAGGAGCAGGATATTTTGGAAATTTCAATTTTATTGAAAGCAAATCTGTTTATTACAAAGATTCAGACTCTAAGAACTACAAACTCCATCATCCCTATTCTAATTCAAACAAAATACAGACTCAATCAACTGACTGTCTTTTAACGAAAAGGAGATACAGGCTCTGGTAAAAAGAAATACAAACCCAAATGACCTAACTCCCAAAAAAAGAAATACGGACTCGGACGACAAACTTTTTGTTTTTTAGTAGAAGAAGGAGTGCAGACTCAAAGACAATTACGAATACATTAAAGCTCCTGGTGCTCGCGGGACATCAGTCGGTCTCGCCGCGGGCCTATATGCAAGTTCCCCTTGAAGTCTGTCCAGGTCGTTCATTATCTGCCTCACAAATATCATCATTGATACCAAGAAGGTGGTACGGGTCATGTTCTCGCACATTTGACATTTCCTAGTAATGGAATGAGCAACGGTTAAGATTCTCTCTCGGATTCTTCCTTTCTCTTGAAGCAATCGCCCTATCTGTTGGGCCCTAGCCTCCGAAGTCCGCTCAGCCGCCTGGCTTTGTTCCCGGAGTTGTTGCAAGTCCATTTCTAACTGTGCCAATGCCATGTAACAATGTTCTCTTTCGACTTTGAATTCTTTTGCATGTTTGATCATTCAGTTTTCTGTGGCAATGACCTTTTTCTTTAATCCTGTGACCTCATTGTCATATTCTTCTTTTAACTGTTTAACCATGCGGGCCCGTTCTTCGCATTTTTAGCCAATTGCTTCCGGACCCCAGCTAATTCCTTTTTTGCCTTGTTGCAGTCAAAACTGTAGTCGTTCACCTTTTGCCTTAGATTTGCTATAAGCTTTGCATCTTTGGCACTCCTGACAGGATTATCGGCCTCTAACTTCATTTTTTGGATTTGGGCTCGCAAGGCTTCATTCTCTTTGGCCAATTGTTTTTTCTCACCTTCATCATCCGGGCTTGCAAGCTATTTTCAAATCGGAGGTCTTGGACCTGTTTTTCCAATGCTCCTATGCGGGCCCTATACTCATTTTCTTTAGTTAACCAAGCCCACTGTTCTCGTGATGATTCAACAAATTCCTGGATGTGAGGTCGTTTGGCCGGTCTTCCGAATGCAACGTCCCTCCTATACCAAGCCTGATAATCAGGAGACACTTCTCCTTTGGCTCGATCTCGAACACAAGTGTTTTCCGCCAAATATTGACATTCGCTCCAGACTTGGCGGACCATTGCTTCAGGAAACTGGCCATCAGGGCCAATCTCAACCACTTGCAAACTAAGATCATCATCCTTGGGTACTATCTGACATCTCCCCAGCTGTCTCAACACTCGATACGGGGCGTAAGGCTGAATGCTTCTAAGCCCTATCAAAAGGAAATGTGGTCGGGCTGCCGGCATATATACGATTTCATCAACGGGTAACCATCCAAGTGTCCACTCTATTTGGCTAGCAGTGAGGGACCGAAAATATGTTGTCCAACCCGTGACTCCTTTTGGCAATTTGGCACCTTTAATCCTCGTGTAAAACTCTTCTATGCATGTTTTTTCTGGCGACCTGTAGCTCAAAAACTGAGGACGATGATACAGATGCTTGATCATCCACATTTGTAACAATAGACTGCACCCCTCGAAGAAAGCTTCCCCGGCCTTGCAGGCTGTAAGAGCACGAAAGATTTCGGCCAATATCATAGGTGCAAGTGTACTTTTGGCTTGAGTAATTAACGTGCTGACGACCCCAGCTATTTTTATGTCAATGTTCCCATCCTTCCTTGGAAATACTAAAAGCCCCAAGAAAGCCACCATAAAGGCGAAACGTCGATGCTCCTCCCACTTCTGGCAGTCTCCTTTGCTACATATCTTACTTTCAGGGTTGTTGAACCCCCCGATATGGCCATATCGATGATATATGAAGCTCAGAGTACAAAAACCATTTGCCAGATCTGTGTTATGGACGGTTCGGACTATCTTCAAAGAGTCTAGAAATCTGTGCACGGCTACAACTCTGGGGGCAACCAAGTATTTGTGCCTCAACGGAACCTCATCCTTTCCAATGTAGCCAGCTATTTCCTCTAATGTCGGGGTAAGCTCAAAGTCCGAAAAATGGAACACATTATGTGCTGGGTCCCAACATGTAACCAGTGCTCTAATAATATCTCCCCGAGGCACAATATCGAGCAAACCGGTAAGCCCTTTCAAATGTTTCTTGACTGCAGCTTGCCCTTCTCCGCCTAAATCGTTCCACCACAGACGTAACTCCAAAGGGATTTTATGCATGATTGAGAATAATTCATTTTGAGTCGTTCTCATCCTGCACATTTATTAAGGTGATTTTAATCACATATTTTGACCTAAAAGAGAAAAATGGCACAATCTCTGTTCAAATTGCCAATTTAAACAAACAACCGGTATTGCGGATACGGCCTTTCAGCACTTCATAAAGAAGATTTTAAGGCTGTGCCTGCTAACTGTTTAGAAAATGACTCAGGGTGGCTGTTCTTGCAAAAACAGCCTTCCGGCGCCCTTTTGGGGACATTCGGCTTAGTTTAAACAAGAATGGCGGCACCCGACTTATTCATGACGAAATTTAAAAATTTGGCATTTTTGGCTATTTTTGAAAAGGGGAGGTTGGACCCGATGAGGGTTGCCTACGTATCTCACACCCGGTGAGAATCAAACCAGCGTAGTTCGGGCAGATAAACCTAACTATTTTTGAAAACAAGATCCTTTTTGTTTTTGTTGGCAAATACACTATTTCTGAAAGCGAGATTCTTTCTTATATTTTCTTTTTCAGGGGCAAATAAACAAACTAATTTAAAAATAAAACTCTTTTTGTTTTTCTTTCCATTGGCAAACAAAACAAACTAAAAAAAATACATTTCTTCTTTTTCTTTCATTTTCTCAAAAATCCGGCAGCATTTCGGCACTACTTGGGCATTAGTTTTTCTAATATAGGTAATTAACTCTCTACACTACTATTTTCTCTTTTCCTCTTTTTGTTTTTCCAATTTTTCCCAGATATTCAAAGCCGGTCAGCATGCGAGTCCAAAACAAATAAATGCACAAGTAGGATGCATCAGGATGGTCCATTATTCCGGGTACACCTGTCCTAGACGGACCCAACCCCTGTGTTGAGTCCCCTAAGTCAAAATGCACGTGATGCAAATAAGCGTTCCTACTAGGGATCCGGCATGAAGTCAAGTTCTTCTAGGTTCAAAACCTGGGTATGTGTTCTAGACTGTGTACCCGAGCGGACAACTCGAGTCGAGGAGGGGGCTACGTACCGGGAACCAAAAGGCCATCCGGCTTAGTAACTTGTCCGGCCTCTTTCTTATTTCAGGGTATTGACACTAACAAAATAGGGAGTCTCCACCAGTGAGCACATCCCCGGAGGTGAGAAGAGAAGGGTTTCGCCACAGTTTATATACAATCCAGATAATATCAAAGCGGTAAAAAGCAACATTTTGCACATTTAACATGAAACATGTAGAAAAATCAGATAAAGCCAAATACAACAATATATCTAAGCTCGAATTCTGAACCCTGAACCAAAGTTCTGGGTTCTATTCCCCAGCAAAGTCGCCAGAGCTGTCACACCTCCTTTTTCGCGACACCTGGTGAGGGCGTAAAGGAGTTTTTCCAATTAAAGGACAGTCGGAATGGGATTTATTATTAATATTCAGAGTCGCCACTTGGGAGATTAATGGTGTCCCAAGTCACCGGTTGAATCCCGATTCGAGGAAATTATGACTCTGTTAACAGTCCGCGAACCAGAACTCCGAGTAAGGAATTCTGTTAACCCGGGAGAAGGTGTTAGGCATTCCCGGATTCCGTGGTTCTAGCACGGTCGCTCAACTGTTGTATTTGCTTTTATCTGATTTTTAAACATATTCTAACCTATGTGCTTTTATTTTAACCGCTTTTATTTTATGTCTTTTTAATAAGAATTGCAACGTCGTGAAAATGTGTCTCGAACCACGTCACACCAGTGCGCCCGTGGCTTTTGACGCATTCCGACTTCGTTGAGATTTAGATTTGGGTCACATAAATGTGCACCCGCATTCAGGAAGGTAATATTATTAAAATACGCGCTTAAAGCAACTACGCTTTTATTATCTTTGGGGAAAATCGTAAAATTCGCTAAACGGTTCACCCGAATTCTAAGTATTTTTATAGCATTTATTGAGGGCCCCGCAATTTATATTTTTATTTGGCGAGGCTCGTCTCATCATTTATTTAAAGGTCAATCCTAAAACGGCTATGATTTTCTATTGGGCTTCGTCTCTATCAATAAAAGAAAAGTCCTATTTTAACATTGTTTAAGAATTATTGTACTTGGGTCCATGTGCCCTCATGAAAACAGATCCTTATCATGTTGGGCCTTGCAAGCAACCCTCATAAAAAGAAACTATTAATCAGATATGCCCAAAGGGCAAGCCAATTATGGGCCTGGACTGAAAGGGGTAACTGCAGACAGCCGTTTGGGCCTGGCAGTCGAGCCCAGTAAGGCACATTCTCTTGACAACTTATAGTTTAACTCAGTCAATAGACGTTCTGAAATTCAAGCCCATTCAGTTGTGAGAATTCAGCCTAAACAATCACTAATGACAATTCAATTTAACAAGGGAATTTGTTAATTCAGCTATTTGCACGTTTCCTGATTTTATATGGAAGCTATAGGTGATTACTAAAAAAAGGATTTGAAACCTGAATCACAGAATCAAATACATTTACAATACACACACTGACTAATAATCTGATTGTATCGTTTTTGCATCAACATGCTGAAACTTAGAAACTACTTGACTACAATGAGATTTAAACAATCAACTCCAACTTTGTTAAATCTATTTGTACTACATTTGTTATACTAAAGACAAAAATTAAACAAAGAAAGGAAAACGTTGAAGAAAAACTTATCTAGGGTTTCGCCGGAAAACTTAAAATCGGTATTCGAACTGTTCCGGTCACATTTGAGCCAAGCGCCCATGGGGATCTGATAGGGGAAGACCAGGCGGTCTTATGGTGTTAATCTGGGCTCGATTGGGTTACTTTGGACTTTGACCAGAAAATTTCAATTCAATATTCGAGACGCTCTGGACAGATTCGAGATAGAATACCATGGGGGTTGGATAAAGGAAGAAGAAAGGGTATCAGGGTGTTAATTTGGGGTGGTTTGGACGGAGTTGTGTGATGGCCGGAAAACTTAGATTGGATATTCGAGGAGGTGGGTCAGGATTCGAGGGCCATGGATGTGGGGGTTGGAAAGACGAGGTGAAGGAGAGTATGGTGTGAAATTTTGGGGGCCATCGGAGCATCGCCGCCGCCGGCGGCGATTTCCGGCCGGCGGCGCTAGGGCGGAGGACGGTGGAGGACGGCGGAGATGGGAGGAGGACGGCGGGGCAACGCTGGCGTTACAGGGAGTACGAGGAAGATGGGTTATGTTTTGGGTTTTTTGTATAATTTTCGGACAGTTTTATTTAAATTCGAGAATCAATTGTGGCCATTGGATTTGGGGGGATGGACGGTCATGATTAAACGACGTCGTTTTGAGTATGGGGCAATTGGACCGGGCAGGGCGTCTGGGCCAGTGGTTTGGTCCGGTTTTGAGGGGTTTTTTGGGGTGGGCTAAACCATTTTTGGCCCAATTTGGGCATTTTATTGAGACCAATTTGTTTTCTTTGTATTTTCTTGCTTTTGTAATTTTTTTTGTATTTTTATATTTATTTATCTATTTTATAAAATGCTAAAACAAAACAAAGACCTGATTAAACTATTTAACTCCTAGAATTATTAAAACTCTATTTAAGATAAATGCAACAATTAACAATTAAAAGTGCAAAGAAACTATTTTTTGTAATTTTCTTTAATCTTGTTCTAGAACTAACTAATACCTAGTTAAT
>NC_031989.1:108013651-108016132 GCF_001879085.1 Nicotiana attenuata | reverse complement strand
CTCCAGGTGGGCGCCTGATTGCCGACACTTGAAATGAATTCCCTTGTTCTCCAGGTGGGCGCCTGATTGCTGAAATTTGAAATGTATTCCCTTGTTCTCCAGGTGGGCGCCTGACTGCTGAAATTTGAAATGTGTTCCCTTGTTCTCCAGGTGGGCGCCTGATCACTAATAACTTGAAATGTATTCCCTTGTTCTCCAGGTGGGCGCCTGATTGCAACAAAACAAACAACAAAGAAAACTTCTGCCCCTGTTCCAATCAAAGAAAAATTTGTTAATGTAAAATTGTGGTTAGCTGCTGACATTCTTGTTGGCCATGCTCCCGCTTCCGACTTTTCCCTGACTTGCGTCTTTGGACTTGCTTTGACTTGCCACGATTTCCAATTGACTTTCAACCCTCTGATCTTGATGACTCACATGCTTTAACTCGTATTACTGTTTGGTGTTTCTGTTCCCTTCTTTTGGACCTTGCTTCCCCCTCACAACCATCTGATTATTCCACTGATTTTTATTGGTCCTCCATGTTTTACTCTCTTTTGACATGTCCCCCCTTGTTGTGCCATCTAACCGGGAAGCTCGTAGTTAACTTTGACATCCTTTTTTTTAATAGAACTGACACTAAAACACCTTATAGACAGACTTCAAGAGAATGAAATGCAATGACCTCGAAGGTTTTGAGGGTAGAAAAACTCTGAAAACGAATGAGTTGTAATGAAAAGAAAAAGGATAGGACTTATTTGAGCGGAAATGCTGGTTCCATTGATTGTGCCATGCATTTTGGATTCCAGCCTAGTCTGTCCAATCAATCAATTATCAATTACCACATTTGTTGTATCATGCTTTCACGCCCGACTCTCGCCAAATCCCAACCTTGCTTGTTTTGCCATGTTTCAAACAACTTTTAAACCACAGATTTCTTTCATTTGCCCAACTGAAAAATCTCACTTTCGCCTTACGGTGCCCGTGAGGGTTTTCACCAATAAGACTCTCTCATTTTCATTTCTCTCAACTCACATCGCCCTATGGTGCCCGTGAGGGTTTTCACCGATAAGACTCTCTCATTTTCATCTCTCAACTCACATCGCCCTATGGTGCCCGTGAGGGTTTTCACCGATAAGACTCTCTCATTTTCATTTCTCTCAACTCACATCGCCCTATGGTGCCCGTGAGGGTTTTCACCGATAAGACTCTCATTTTATCATTTTCCTTCTGTCACCAGAGTGTTGTCTCCAACATGAGTCGCTTTACCTACCCGTATCGACATTTCTTGAAATTGATCAGAAGGTCTTTCTTTGGACCGTAATATGGCTTTTGGACGGGTTTTAGAAAGAAAGGTATAAAAGCTCAAAATAACTCAAATGTGGGTTCAACATTACAACTTTCGGAATCATATCCCTTGCAACAACCATAACTTCTGCCCCAGTTTCCTTCTTGGGGATTCTTGGATTTTTCTTCTGTTGTGACTGAACCTCAGTGAGGCTGCCTACGTACCCTTTCAGGATCAAGTCAAACTTAGTTCAGGCAAATAAGACTTACTTTATTGTGGCAATCTTTCTTTCTTCTACTTTTCCTTTTCTTTCTTTTCATTTCTTTTCTTTTCCTTCTCTTTTCTTTTCTTTTTCCTTCTTTTTCTTTTCTTTTCTTTTCTCTCTTTTTTTTCTTTCCTTTTCCTTTTCTTCTCCTTTTCTTTTTTTTTCTTTTGGACTGTTTTTTCCTTGTTTCTCCGCTGATTTTCCCTGCTCGGGCTTTCGAGTTTGTTATTGATTCCGAAAGAGGGATACGAAAGGAAATATAATAAGGCTCAAAGGGATAACAAAGGATAAAGTGTTTGGGTAGCAGAACAAAATGCCTTCATCATTTCAATCTCAAAATATGCCAAATACAATTAGGTTCACAAAGATAAAGAAAATCATACATAATATCTCTTGACTGCATCAGAATTGATAGCCATTTATACACATTTTCCTTCCACGTCCGTTAGATATAGAGCGCCATTGGACAAAACTCTGGTTACAACAAATGGCCCTTGCCAGTTTGGGGCGAACTTTCCTTTTGCCTCAGCCCAATGAGCTAGGATACGTCTCAGCACCAACTGTCCTACTTCGAACTTCCGCGGACGCACTTTCTTGTTATATGCTCTTGCCATTCTTCGTTGGTACAATTGACCGTGACACACTGCTGCCAGTCGCTTCTCATCAATCAAACTTAGTTGTTCTAGGCGGGCTTTAACCCATTCATCATCATCAATCTCTGCCTCTGCGATGATTCGGAGGGACAGGATTTCAAATTACTGCTTCGGTTCCATACACCAATGAATAGGGAGTCGCTCCTACTGAAGTGCGGACAGTGGTGCGATAGCCTAGCAAGGCAAAAGGTAGCTTTTGATGCCATTGCCTTGACCCTTCTACCATTTTTCGAAGTATTTTCTTGATGTTCTTGTTAGCTGCCTCGACTGCCCCATTTGCCTTAGGACGATATGGGGTG
>NC_031989.1:107949176-108013551 GCF_001879085.1 Nicotiana attenuata | reverse complement strand
ACTTTTCAGCCTTCCTAATGACCTTCTCAACTTACCATCTCTATCATGACACATTCTCGGAAAGTAATATCAACTCCCAAACATACATAGCAAGGATGACAGACAGACACCTCGCGTGAGTTAACTATCCTTTGGCTTTACCTTATAACTTCACTGTACATTTACATTCCACCGGATATTGCAATTCATGGTAACAACAACAACCCACAATTCTATCACATGGCATCATACCATCAACAATGTCATTTCATAGTAACCAAACAATCATGTGTTCATAATTGTCCTTACGAGCCATTAATGTAATCACAAAGGTGTTCATCAACAAGAATATAATTTCATTTCAATCAACAATCCATACGAAGTCAAGCCACGATGGTTCTTGCCAGTAGTGCATCATATAAGATATTACCATGATCATATAGTTCAATCAAGTCAATTCACACCCCTCTTTTGCCACTACCTTCTTAGACATAAACATATGGAAACACAAAGTACATGAGGAACAGTTACGGGGAACATCATACTCCTAGTGCAGCCTAATGTGTAATACACTTATGTTACCTTTATTATCAACTCACATAACATTTTCAGGGGTAAATATGGAGAATAACCTGCTCATCCTTAAAACTCTAAATCTTTAGGCGAACACTCGCACTAAACCCTTGATGACCTTCAATAATTACTCTAAGGTGTGCTTTCATAAACTGACCATAAAATTACCTATCCAATATATATGTGATCACACTGTGAAGCTTCATCTTTGACTTGTCTGAACTTACAATACCCAATGGATCTAATACAGTGAGGAAGAACAAAGTTCAAGATCAGGCTGGAGTTATTCAGGAATCCATTAATGTGCTGAGCAGATCATTTCATGAGGCTATATGCTAAGAGACACAGAAGGTTACTACTAACAATACTGATGTGGTTAATTATTGTAAGGAAATCAATTATTAGACAAATAAGTCATAGGGGTAACTCGTACATTGGCAATAGGAACCATTAAGGAGAAATACTCAAGTACGTGAACCACTCGTTTTCTAGAGTGTAGGGAAAATTCTTTGATCAAGAATAAGAATACTTTGGCACCTTGAATGTGATACGGGTTTCAAAATACATGCAGTTGAATTACACTCTTAACACTACTTGACACACGGAATCTATGCCACAAGCCCGTGAGGACGAAAAGAAGTTGAACGCTGATGAGATTATCATATTTCAGACAGCTTAACCCTCCCTGATAATTGATCATATACGAGGGAACTAAAGATACGACCAAACTTGTCTTTCAAATCGATATGCTCATGATATTGTGCAAAAATTGAAAGTCATCTAATCTCAACCTTTCACAAGTGAAACCCCATAGCTAGAACATCTTGACATTGGGACGAAATCATGAATTGGTTAGATGGTTCTAATAGTTAACACGATGCTCCGGGGAGAAGGCAAATAACACCCATGTCCAGCCGAGGAGGTGAGATACCAAGGGTAGCAAAACTCCCCGTACATGACAATGACATAGTCAATGATTCTAGAAGTTGAGGGTGTAAAGACAATCAAACTCAATGAGACAGTGCACAATAATCATAGAAGGTTTGCAGATGTTCATGATGAGCTCTCCATAGGTTTTGACTTGAAAAAGGAAGTGTCACAATGACACATAGAAGGTCATGTTCTTTCATGGTTGTCGCACAAGTGTTGGGAACTAGCACAATGAATTCACTAAATAAGGAATACAATTAACACATCGTGGAGACATAAAGACAAAATAATCAATTGTTATAAGCTTGACACACTTCTACTATTTAAGTTATTTAAGTTAAACAATCTTCCCATAAACCTAAGTTGAACATGCATGTATACACAATATTAATACACCCAAGAATCATACCTTAATAACCCATCTTATACTCCAAACTCGAAATTAAAACCTAGGGTATAGAATCTTACCTCTTAGATGAAGATCTTGTGATTGGGTTCTTTGAATCTTGAAGATTGATGCAAGGTTTGGATGATTTAAATGTCGGGTTCCTCCTTCTCTCTCTAAAATACTCTCACCTCTCTCTAAAATCAGTAGGAAATGACCCCAAATGAAGCCCCAAAGGCTATATATCAAAATGGGGCCGGGTTATGAAAATTAGAAAATTAACCTTCCGATGTCAACTCTGCTATAGCAGAATGGACCGGAAAATGAACATGCGGGCCGCAGAATGCACCGCAAAATTGGTGCCCAAAACTGGGCTACACTGGTTCAATCTGCGGTTTGATTTGTGACCGCAGAGTATAAATGCGGACCGCATAATTGACATTGAGATCGCAGATCTGACATGACACAGGATCGCATTTTCCAGCCTTTGTTAATTTGATCATAACTTTGTGTAGAAAGGTCCAAATGACGAACGGTTTGAAGCGTTGAAACCAAGACTCTAAGACCTTTCATTTGATAGGTTATCCATCACCTAGAACCTTATAGATATTTAGATATGCTCGTTCAAAGTAGGGACTAGTGCAAGATCGTTGGGAATTTTAGCTCATTATGGACTTTTTCCAATTTTTCTTAGACTTAGGCCTTTCCTTGGACCCCAAATTACTTACCATAAGACTTATACACATATTTACCAAATCCAATGGATGTACACCATGTTAATAGCACATAAAAATATTATAATAAGCCTATGTGACACAACGAAATCTTAAATTACTTAGCGAAAATTTTCGGGGCCTTACATTCTCCCCCCCTTAGGATCATTCGTCCTCGAATGAGGAGTAGATCCCGACTTAAACGTTTAATATAATAAATCTCTTTTCTCACCTACCTCAAGACTCTAAATTTTGACTAACTCCTAAATTTTTTAGAAATTTCGACAGAGTCTCTTTTGTAACTAGGCCTATCCACCTGCCAGAGAATCACCAAAATCATCTTAAAAACACATCCACAACTAGACAGAGCACCACAATGTATATATATCAACAATACTAATCTTAGTATTACAAGCTCTACATTATCATAGGGATACCAGAACATGGACTACACAGTTTTAGAAAAAAACACCTATATGATACCTTTCAAGTCATTACTAATTGATATTCAATCAAGCAAGAAATATTTTCCTTCCATGACACTTTCAGCCTTCCTAATGACCTTCTCAACTTACCATCTCTATCATGACACATTCTCGGAAATAATATCAATTCCCAAACATACATAACAAGGATGACAGACAGACACCTCGCGTGAGTTAACTATCCATTGGCTTTACCTTTAATAATTTCCACTGTACAAATTACATTCCACCGGATATTGCAATTCATGGTAACAACAACAACCCACAATTCCATCACATGGCCTCATACCATCAAGAATGTCATTTCATAGTAACCAAACAATCATGTGTTCATAATAGTCCTTACCAGCCATTAATGTAATCACAAAGGTGTTCATCAACAAGAGTATAATTTCATTTCAATCAACAATCCATTTGAAGTCAAGTCACGATGATTCTTGCCAGTAGTGCATCATATAAGATATTACCATGATCATAGAGTTCAATAAAATCAATTCATACCCCTCGTTTATCACTACCTTCTTATACATAAACATATGGAAAGAAAAGTACATGAGGAACAGTTACGGGGAACATCATACTCCTAGTGCAACCTAATGTGTAATACACTTATGTTACCTTTATTATCAGCTCACATAACATTTTCAGGCGAAAATATGGAGAATAGCCTACTCGTACTCACCCTCCAAACTCTAAATCTCTGGGCGAACACTCACACTTATTCCTTGATGACCTTCAACAATTACTCTAAGATGTGCTATCTTAAACTTACCATAAAATTACCTATCAAATATACATGTGATCACACTGTGAAGCTTCATCCTTGACTTGGCTGAACTTACAATACCCCATGGATCTAATACGATGAGGAACAACAGAGTTCAAGCTCAGACTGGAGTTATTCAGGAATCCATTAACGTGCTGAGTAGAGCATTTCATGAGGTTATATGCTAAGAGACACAGAAGGTTACAACTAAAGATACTGACATGGTTAATCATTGTGGGGACATCAATTATTAGACAAATAAGGCATATGGGTAACTCGTACATTGGCAATAGGAATCATTAAGGAGGAATACTCAAGTAAGCGAACCACTCGTTTCCTAGAGTGTAAGGAAAATCAATTTATCAAAGATGAGAATACTCTGGCACCTTGAATATGATATGGGACTCAAAATACATGAAGTTGAGTTACACTCTTGACATTAGCTGACACAAGGAATCTATGCTATAAGACCATGAGGATGAAAATGAAGTTAAACACTTATGAGATTATCATAATTCAAGCAGCTTAACCTTCCCTGACAATTGACCCCATATGAGAGAACTAAAGGTACGACAAATTTCCTTCCAAATCAATATGCTCATGATATGTGCAAAAATCTGAAGGTATCTAATCTCACCCCCTTTCACGAGTAAAACCACATAGCTCGGACATCTAAATGTTGGGATGAAATCATGTACTGGTTAGAGGCATTCTAATGGTTAACATGATGCTTCGGGGAGAAAGAAAAATGACACTCCTATTCACCCACGGAGGTGTAATACCAAGGGTAGCAAAGCTCCCCTCTCATGACAATGATATAGTCAATTATCCTAGAAGCCGAGTGAGAAGAAAGCCACGTGACCCAACTAATCCGACCCACTTAAGACTTTTGAAAAAGGTATACACTTTGGTTTGAAATCATGGCAATTGAATCTCGAACTTTAAGGAAAATTATTACTTTTGAAACCCATGAGACAAGCCCTCGTAGTGTNCGAGACAAGCCCTCGTAGTCTTAGAAAATCAATACAATAGGCGAAAAAGGACTTTAAAAACCATTACGAGTTGGTATAAGACAAGACCTCAAAGTGCCCATATGGATAAGTTCGGAAGAATGAGACGTCTTAATGCATTTATCGACGAGAAGCAACCTGGGTTCTCTAGTCACAGGGACAAGCAGAGCGGGTAAATGATCGATAGAAGAGCATCTTCAAGGAGTACCAGCATTATCTATTTATTCTAACAAAAGGAATATGTCCCCACCCTTGATGCTATAAGACTTTCTCTTTTGATGCCACGTAACATAAAATGAGTTTTACACTGAGAGTTGTCAGATGAAAATAGATGGTAAGGCAGCACAACTAAGAGCACCACTTGGAATTGACAAGCTTAAACAGTGTTGAAGACATTAGAAGTCTGTCGAAAAGGGGAAATTTACCCACTCTCAGGGCGCTTGTAGAGTACATAAAAGTAAGGTTAATTAAATCAGATCATATCGTTGGATAACTAGTCGAGACATCGAGGTAATATCGCATCGAAGATTACGGGTACACAACACACGATGCAAGACAACTGAAAAGAAAGGAAAAGAGCCTTATGGAAGTAACCTTTACATCGTAACCACTAGGAACGGTGGTAATTTAAAGCGATTATAAGAAGCTACACATTTTTTTTTTGAAAGAAGGTCTCTCTATGTAGTCACGCGATGTATAGCTCCAGAATTCAAAAATCCAATTATATTTAGCAACTCTACTTCATAATGAAGCACTACAACACACTTCTATGCAACCAGCTGTTACGAGTCATATTGGGAGACGTTATAAGGCATGACCGAGAGAAAGGCTTTTACATATGAATGTGTCACTAGGTGTATTTCTCCTTGGTCAACCCAAAACCTATAGGCGAGAGTTAGTCTGATGAGCAGATCGTTGGACTAGCACATGTGTAGATAATCCATTATCGAGAGGAGATCATTCGATCTTAGCAATTGCGACATGCTAACAACCCTTGATGACATTGAAGTAATGTGGGAACCCAATGAGATAGTATGGAATAATCATGGAGGGTTTTCTGATGTTCTTAATGAGTTCTTCATGGATTTTAACTTGAGAACTACCCAGATGCTAATGAAAGACAGAATAACATGAGAAACTGGCGTTGTGCTATAATAACCCCCAAAGGTGTGCTTGGTCTTGGCGGAGAGCCTAGTAAGGGTCCTTACGAGATAGAAAGTGTTACAATGACTCATAGAAGGATATGTTCTCTCATGGTTATCGAACAAGTGTGGGAAAACTATCACAATGAATTCACTAACTAAAGAACGCAATTAACACTTGTTATAGGGGGTGTAACGAGGAGAAAAAAAAAATTTGTTATAAGTTGGACACGCTTCTGCTATATTAGCTCCCAACTGCAATACACGACCATGCCACGAGCAACCACAATACCAGGACAAGGTGAGCTACTTACTGCGGGATGTCCCAAGTGGACATGAAAGTTATGGCGACATGTGATCTTCCCATGACATGGACGTGAGGATCTAAATTTTCAGAGAGACTTTATATTCACGCACACGGTGACCATTTGATTGACATGCACTCATGTGAGCTGTTAAGGCATACTCTTAAGTTACTAGGCAGTGAGAAGCTTTCATGATGATATTCGCAAGAGAGTAGATTGACTGTTCAAACCATATAATCCATATACACAACTGAGTAAAACAGTGACTCGAGAAGGATCTCAACACTGGGATGCTTTGCATGGAACTTGGCACCACAAAGGTAAATTTTACGACGGTGCATGTAGAGGCACATATGAGTAGATTTTGTCCAATTAAACAAAAGGATTCTGTAAGAAATTCATCGGATATAATCCCTTGGTGATAATTTAGGAAAAGCAAGTGGGAAGTATCAATCCTAGAGTTATAACTCAATTCAAGTGCATAATTATAGAACTTAATTCCACAAGAATGTAAATAAGAGGATTCATAATAGAGTAGATTCACGAATAATGCGTCTCGTTCAAAGAGTTGATACACGTAATGTTTTGTTATTCAACACCTTGTTAAGGCCTCGTTTATGAGAACTCTTCAATATGGATGTACATATACAATGAGTAGAAATTCTGATTTGACTCACTTAACGACGTTAGGTTGGTAGGGAAATAGCTAATCGATACCCCTCGACTCCACATCTCTAACGTACGCAGGTAACATGCTGATATACCACATGATCTGATAGTGCAGAGATGTCAATAAGGACAAGGACGCTCCCTTCTTAGCGATATGTTTTGCCAATCTATCCATAGCTCAATACATTCTCCTAACAAGTCCTTAGGCAATCCACTCGGACTCAATGGTGGGATCAATCCCTCCCTATATGCTTCAAATTCGTGGATTATGGCATCAAGGTTACCAATCTTGAGAATAAGACAGAGAGAAAATTAGCTCCCTATCTTGAGCTCTATTGCACGATTGGAGTATCAAAGAAGGGTTAAATTCCTAAATGTCTGAATAGCCTCCAACTTATAGATGTGGTCGACAACACACCGATAAGAAGGACTCTACTAGACACGGCTCCGAGACATCCTAGGACATTTTAAAACCTTAGGCTCTGATACCATGTTTGTCACGCCCCAAAATCCAAGGAGCGCGACCGACGCTCAACCGAGTAAACCCGACTGAGCAAGCCTGGCAGGTTTCATACATACTACTCAACCCAACTCATAATTAAATAAGGGATAGACTCCATTAATCAAATTCTATCAACATATAATTAACGATTTCCATCTCATTGTCATTAGCAACTTCAT
Organism: Nicotiana attenuata; assembly: GCF_001879085.1. Classification (NCBI taxonomy): domain Eukaryota; kingdom Viridiplantae; phylum Streptophyta; class Magnoliopsida; order Solanales; family Solanaceae; genus Nicotiana; species Nicotiana attenuata. Next base: position 108,005,913 of record NC_031989.1, on the reverse strand, counting down.
TTCGCCACTTTAAGGGTATTACAAGTCACATACATCATTGACAAACATCAATATTTCTACTTTTAATTGCCAATACCCGACACTAACCACAACCTGTCTGCGGAGCCTCTAAATATAACTGAAGAATAATACAGAAATGCCGGCAACAAGGCTCCGGCTATACCTTACACAAATACAAAAAATAAGACTCTGGGAAGAACAGCGGCATAAGCCACGCAGGGCCCCGAGGGGAAAGGGGCTCACCAATATAGCTGACGGAAAGTGGAGGGGGTGCTACTGCCGGTGGACTGGAGTGCCTGCTATAGAACCACCTACAATCATAACACGAATGTAGCGCCCCCGGCAAAAGGGACGTCAGTACATTTGAATTGTACTGGTATGTATAACTAAACACCATTTTACTAGAAAGAACTATCTAACAGATACAAGCAAATAATATGGGCAAATCAAAGAAGCAATTCATATAATCTTTCATACAATTTCCACAACATTTATTAGGGCATTTCTGTCACGTGTTCACCACTGTTCTCATTACCACCGCCATCTCGAGCGGAGTCCGATCACGACCCGACCGGCTAGGTCACCTCATTGGAGGCATTACTCTCAATCAATATTTCATTTCCTTTATCCGGAATCCAATATCAGCACATTTCCACCATGTGTGCGGCATGGTGTCCGATCACGACCCGATCAGCTAGGTCACCTCATTAGAGGCATTACTCCATTCTCATTAGCCAACACTTCAAGTCTTTATTCCACACATAACATAACAATTCCTGGGGCACTCATGGCCACCATCATCACATCGTTTCCCTTTTTCTTTTTTGATATTCATTTTACAAGTTGTGAACATATACACATATACTGAGGGTACTTCAAATTGCGATCACAGGTAAATGAGCACATAGCTAGCATGAATAATTCTTTGTTCCAATGTTGGCTTATAGCCCAAGTTTTTCCACACATAACTGTACTTTCCGTCATTATCAAATTGTCAAGATTTGCACATTATTCACGTTGGGGCACATCCTTCACGAATATGTACAGATAATTGCATATCAATTAATGCGTAACAACAAGCAATATGCTAACCAATTCAACTCTTACCATGCCTTCATAAATGATAACGGAGCNACGCAGGGCCCCGAGAGGAAAGGGGCTCACCAATGCAGCTGACGGAAAATAGAGGAGGTGCTACTGTCGGTGGACTGGAGTACCTGCTATAGAACCACCTACAATCATAACACGAATGTAGCGCCCCCGGCAAAAGGGACGTCAGTACATTTGAATTGTACTGGTATGTATAACTAAACACCATTTTACTAGAAAGAACTATCAAACAGGTACAAGTAAATAACATGGGTAAATCAAAGATGCAATTCATATAATCTTTCATACAATTTTTTTTTTCCAAAACATAGATTGGGGCATTTCTGTCACATGTTCACCACTGTTCTCATTACCACCGCCATCTCGAGCGGAGTCCGGTCACGACCCGACCGGCTAGGTCACCTCATTGGAGGCATTACTCTCAATCAATATTTCATTTCCCTTATCCGAAATTCAATATCAGCACATTACCACCATGTGTGCGGCATAGTGTCCGATCACGACCCGATCGGCTAGGTCGCCTTGCCTAGGCATTACTCCATTCTCATTAGTCAACACCTCCAAATCTTTATTCCACACATATCATAACAATTCCTGGCCACTCATGGCCACCATCATCACATCGTTTTTCCCTTTTCAATATTCATTTTACAAGTTGTGATCATAGACGCATATATCAAAGATAATTCAAGTTGCAATCACAGGTAAGTGAGCACATAGCTAATATGAATAATTCTTTGTTTCGATGTTGGCTTATAGCCCAAGTAATTCAACACATAACTGTACTTTCCATCATTATCTAATTGTCAAGATTGGCACGTTATTCACATTGAGGCACATCCTTCACGAATATGTATAGATAACTGCAAATCAATTAATGCGTAATAACAAGCAATATGCTAACCAATTCAACTCTTACCATGCTTTCATAAATGACAGCGGAGCTCAATTTCTAATAAAAAGGGGGTTTTAGCCATACATACCTTTCTTGAGCTGTCCCTTAATTACTACGATATTCCGAAAATTCTAGCAACTTCAATCTATTTTGGGACATAGTAAAATTGAACACAAATTAGGAAGCTATTCATAATTCTAGCTCATTTGAGCATTTTATCAAATACTAGTTGGGCATCTTGATTTCAAATTCCCTTTTCAAGATTTTCTTCATTCCCTAACCCAATCTTTACTTATTTATGTTAAACAATCTTCCCATCAACCTAAGTTGAACATGCATGTATACACCACATTAATACACCCAAGAATCATACCTTAATAACCCATCTTATACTCCAAACTCAAAATAAAAACCCAGGGTATAGAATCTTACCTCTTAGATGAAGATCTTGTGATTGGGTTCTTTGAATCTTGAAGATTGATGCAAGGTTTGGATGATTTAAATGTTGGGCTCCTCCTTCTCTCTCTAAAATACTCTCACCTCTCTCTAAAATCAGTAGGAAATGACCCCAAATGAAGCCCCAAAGGCTATATATCAAAATGGGGTCGGGTTATGAAAATTAGAAAATTAACCTTCCGATGTCAACTCTGCTATAGCAGAATGGACCGCAGAATGAACATGCGGGCCGCAGAATGCACCGCAAAATCGGTGCCCAAAACTGAGCTACGCTGGTTCAATCTGCGGTTTGATTTGCGACCGCAGATTAAAAATGCGGGCCGCATAATTGACATTGAGATCGCAGATCTGACATGACACAGGATCGCATTTTCCAGCCTTTGGTAATTTGATCATAACTTTGTGTAGAAAGGTCCAAATGACGAACGGTTTGAAGAGTTGGAAACTAGACTCTAATACCTTTCAATTGATAGGTTATCCATCACCTAGAACCTTATAGATATTTAGATATGCTCGTTCAAAGTAGGGACTAGTGCAAGATCGTTGGGAATTTTAGCCTATTATGGGCTTTTTTCAATTTTTCTTAGACTTAGGCCTTTCCTTGGACCCCAAATTACTTACCATAAGACTTATACACATATTTACCAAATCCAATGGATGTACACCATGTTAATAGCACATAAAAATATTATAATAAGCCTATGTGACACCACGAAATCTTAAATTACTTAGCGAAAATTTTCGGGGCCTTACACCAAGAAAGTCATGGCAGACTTTGTCCGCGACCGCATTGTTTGTCGATTCGAAATTCCAGAGTCAATCATTACTGATAATGGCTCCAACCTCAACAGCGACTTGATGAAAGCTATGTACGAAACTTCCAAGGTCAAACACAAAAATTCCACAGCCTACAGGCCTCAGATGAACGGAGCTGTAGAAGCCGCCAACAAGAATATCAAGAAGATATTGAGGAAAATGATAGAGAAGCATAGACAGTGGCACGAGAAGTTATCATTTGCTCTACTGGGATATCGCACCACAGTTTGCACATCAACCGGGGCAACCCCCTATATGCTGGTTTACAGTACAGAAGTTGTCATTCCCGCTGAGGTAGAAATTCCTTCTCTAAGGATCATACAAGAAGCCGAGCTCGACGATGCAGAGTGGGTAAAAAGTCGTTATGAGCAACTAGCCCTTCTAGACGGAAAGAGAATGAATGCAATCTGCCATGGTCAACTTTATCAGAACAGAATGTCCAGAGCCTTCAACAAAAGAGTCAAGCCAAGACAGTTCACACCGGGGCAACTGGTGTTGAAGAAAATTTTTCCGAATCAAGATGAAGCCAAAGGAAAGTTCTCTCCCAACTGGCAGGGTCCATACATGGTTCACCGGGTTCTAACAGGAGGAGCCCTCATACTTGAAGAAATGGATGGAGAAGTCTGGCCAAAGCCGATCAATTCAGATGCAGTCAAGCATTACTATGTGTAATCTTTAAGCTTTCCTTATATGATGTAAATTGAACTACGCCTAACCTGATTCCCACTTAAGAGGGGATACGTAGGCAGCCCTATGGGTTCGGTCACAATTCAATAAAATTTTCATTTCCCCTCGCAATTGGAAACTGGGCAGAATTTTGAGGAGGACCCTCAAAATTCCGAAGTAATTTCAGCCGATCGCCGCACGAGCATCAGTCAAAAATGTCAACCCATCAAACTGGGGCAGAATTTTGAGGAGGACCCTCAAAATTCCGTAGCATGAGAGGCTGCAATGTCCTGAACTACGTCACATCGTCGGTTCATCTAAAAGCTATTTTTTATTATACATTTATGTCATGCTTTTACAAAATTATGCACGTTTATTATTGAAACTGCTTTGTTTAGCAGCGCTACCCAATGATACAGATGATATCACCAGATCAAAACCGAACAAGTCAAGCACAGCCAGCGGGGATACGAACTAACCTTCCCCCTTAAAAACACATGATTTTTCTTTGGATGCAGGTACTAGGATTGCGAATTCATTAAACATATTGTACACCCATGGAACAAACATTATTCAAGAATACGACTCTCCGAACCGTCGCACTTGCCAACATTTGCCATCAGCACACACAAGTAATGCTCCGTAGTTACAATGCTCCCAGTAATCACAACGCTGCAATCTGCTCTCAGCTAAGAAAACTCCACTGTCATTTGTTGTTTTATTTCTTTCATATGGCTACCATTCTGCCTTCTGAGGTTAAGCTCTACCTCCATCTGCATCTGCATTGCATAAGGCTACCATTCTGCCTTCCAATTTGCATAAGGCTACTATTCTTCCTTCCGAGGTTAAACTCTCCACATATGCATTGCATAAGACTACCATTCTGCCTTCCGAGGTTAAGCTCTACCTCCATCTGCATCTGTATTGCATAAGGCTACCATTTTGCCTTCCGATTTGCATAAGGCTACCATTCTTCCTTTCGAGACTAAACACTGTCTCCATCCGCATATGCATTGCATAAGGCTACCATTCTGCCTTCCGAGACTAAACGCTGTCTCCATCTGCATTCGCATTGCATAGGGCTACTATTATGCCTTCCCATCTGCATGGTTGAAAGATTGCCACATATTGTATCTGCATGGCTGAAAGATCGCCTCATACTGCATTGCATGGCTGAAAGATCGCCACATACTACATCTGCATGGCTGAAAGATTGCCTCATACTGCATCTGCATGGCTGAAAGATCGCCTCATACTGCATCCTTCATGGGCTAAAATATTGCCAACTCATCCAAAGCCGGCATCGTTCGGAAGCACCATATTCATAGCCCGAGAACACCATGTCATGGCCTGAGGATCTCTTTCAATCTTTTGCATATCATTATTCAAAGGCGTCATGGTTCGGAGGCACCATCCTCATAGCCCGAGAACATCATTTTCATGGCTTGCGAATCCCTTATCATACGCTCCATGGCCCGGGACATCATGGTCTAAGGACACCATCTGCATCGTCCGAAGACAACATTCATGGTCTGGCGGGAATTTGCATCATGTTTAAATTTATGCACAGTATACGCTTGTATTGCTTCTATTTGCAGGTGAAACGGCGAGCAACGGCTATCCCAGCAGGAGCGATCCCGCTCCAGTTCCCTCAAGTCATATCAAACCTAACCATTCCCATAAACCGTTCACTCACCCAGCCCTTTATGTGGCATCCGTTCTTGAAATAGCTTCATCGGTATACTCCGCTGATGGATTCGGAACTACATACGGCCTGATTCATGTGAAACCAGGTATATGTAGGCAGCTCAGATGCCAGGGCGTAGCCTAAATCTTCCCAAACCGTTTCGCTCGGTCAAAATTGGCCATCATTTCTTTACCCAAAAACTCTTTCATCCTTCCCGGGTAAAGAGGGGCAGTTGTTGATACCCAATTTTTTCCTCAAACTATTTTTAAATTTGCATATATGCCTTCAAAATCACTTTTTATAATAATTGGTATTTTTCCATATTATTATTAATTTATTTTCTAATTTATTCAGTTTTTTATATCTAATAATTATTTATAAATTGCATTACAAGTAATTTCAAAGTATTTCTTAGCTCAATATATCATTCTAATCCTATTATGATTTAATTATTTCACAAATTAGCCAATTCGGCATTGTTTGGCTATAATTACAATAATTTTTCAAAATATAGCCTAATTGTACACTTTATGCTATTTTAATTCAATAATCAGTCATTTCATATTTTTTATATTAGTTAATTACCTTAATTTCACCTATTTAGCTTTAATTTTGTTTTATCTAATTATTAGCTATTTTTATTAATTATTTATCTAATTTAGTTGGGTATTTAACAAGTAGCCACTCTTATTTAAACTATAACCTAAATCAAACCATCCCCAAACCCAATTAAATAACCGATCAGACCCAAGCCCAAACCCAAACCATACCCGACCAAGTGGTCAAATCTGGACCGTTGATGAATTCTAATCAACGGTCCAGATCCCCCCTTACCATATTAAACCCTAACGACTCACCCCCCATCTCTCATTTTCCCCCTCTCATTTCTCTCTCAACCGACCTCTCTAACTCCCTCTTCTATCTCTGGTTCTCTCTAAAACCTTTTCTTCTCTCCTCCTCTCCGATGGACCCCGTCCACCTTCTCCGGTCACCTCCCTCGCTGGAAACCATGGCCTCTCATCATCTCCTGGCCTCTGCTTCACCCTACGCCGGTTTAACACTACCCTGAGGTCCTCAGGTGAACCTGGAGCGGTTCAACTCCTATCCATGGTCTTTCACGCCATTTTCCGGCCATCCATGGCTGTTTGAGTAAGATCTATGGCTTTTCCGGCTAAAACCGGTAACACTTTAAGGTTTTCTCATCTTCTCTGGGTTCTCTGAAACCCTAACTCTTAATATTTTCCGATTTCTTTTAGATCTATCTTAGATTTGTGTATATTATGAGCTTTTGTTGTTTTCCTAAAAGGTTTTTCCAATTTTTCTAAAATAACTCCTCACCTTCGAACTAGGGTTCTTAAACACCTTTTGAAAACGCTTCTTTCTTCTGATTTTTGTATTAATCCGCAAACGTTTGTTTAAGCTTTTTCCTCTATTCGAGTTATTCTGATAAAAACCCTAATTTCGTCTCTTAAACTTCTTAGATCTGTACAAATTTGAGAAGGATCGAACTTATTTTACTTGTTTTATGGAAAATCTCCTGATTTTCGAGCGGTTTGTCATCTTCCTAAACTAGGGTTTTTGAAAATCTTTTCTTCGAAACACTTTCCGGTTTTAAGTGTATCTATGTGTTTGTACTGATTTTGTTGAGTTCTACCTTGACCCTAACTAGCCTACGTCGAAAACCCTAATTTTTAGGGTTCTTCGTTTGGTTGTATTAGCATGACTTACTAATTCTCATATTTCTTTTGAGTTCTTGTGATTTCTTGTGACTGCCTTGCCTTGATATACTTTTACTGAGTTTCTGAGCCTAGACTTACATCAATTCTATGTGTTTGTGTTCATCTTGACTGTTCGCATCAGGACTTGCATCTTTCTCACTGATTCAGTATCGTTTTATCTTCATGTTTTGCTAGGCCGTGTGCTAATTCTTGACTACCCATGTCTTACTCTATTTATATGTTAAACATGCTGACTCTTTTTCATGATTTTCTCTTTGATTGATTCTGAATTCCTTATTACTTTGGTGTGATTTGAACATTTCCCTTTAGACCCCCCGACCCCTACCTTTCCACTTAATTTGATTAGTTGCTTGCCTTAATTAATTTTTCTTTCCTTGTCTGCATTGCTACTGATTGTCTCCTTAGTTTGAAAACTTTCTGATCCTAGCCTTAATTACCTGTTCTATACTAGTACTATTTTTGAAATATTTCCTTATTTGTTATACTCCAACCGTGAATGATTACTTTCCTTACTTGCCACATGCTCTTTACTATTTACACTGACTCCCTTAATTAAAGGGAGATTCGAACCAATTTTTTATACTGAGTTCTATAATTACTGAAGAATTTATTCTTGCCTTATTTTAACCAGTGTTCAAACTACTATATAAAGGACTCTCTTCTACAGTCGTAAGACACGAACAATAGTTCAGAATACACACACACACACACACTCAAACTCTCTCTTCTTTCTCTGCCACTTCTGCTAACTGCTTGTCTAGCCAGAAATCCAGGGCTAGACTGTGGAACTCTACTTGCTTTACTTTCTGCACTTTACATCTTCAACTGGTATGCCTCTAGTATAAATTTGAAACTCAACTTTATGCGTTCCATGCCTATACATCCATGCTTGCCACTGTACTAGTTATTCAATTTGTTTTTATGATTGATGTTGTCAAGCATGTCTAAATTCTTGCCTTGTGTGTAATCATCATATCAGACTTTACTTAGTTCTTTGATACTTGTCCAGCGTGTTCACTTAGTTCCCTTACCCCTCCCTAACTAGTATAACCATGTAGTGTCATACTTTGTTCAACAAAACCCTTGTCTTCAACATGATCCTGCTGCACTCTTCCCTATGTTTTAAATGTCTGTTACCATGACTAATTTGTTCAATGGATTCATAGTTGTTCTGTATATTTGTTGCATCAAATGTTTCCCCATTTATTGGTTTCAAACCTGTATATTCCCAATGCCTCCTTTCCCTTTTTCTGTTTGCACTATGATTTGTTTTTTTGAGTTGCTGATTGTCCTGTTCCATTTATTTTAACTAAGGCAAACTCTTCTACTGCCTTCCAAAACTTATTTCCAACTAATCATTTTCAAAATTATTTCCAACTCAACTCTTTTAAATCTATGTCAAGCACTCTCACACATACTCTTAGGCCACTAGGCTCTGCCCCTTTTGTGTGAGCCTTGCCTTAGGACCCTTGAGTTCCCTCTGAACTTGGACACATAAAAGCTGGCCTTTCCACACTGCACTTACTTTGTTTTGGTTATGCAATCTGGGTGTGAGCACTGCCTTGGATCCCTTGAGGTCCTTAGGGAACTGTGACACACCCAGATATGAGAAAGGCTATGGAACAATCTTGGCACTTGAGGTGGTTTATTGCATTACTCGGGGAGGAAGTCCTAATCAGGTGCTGAAAGTCTGGGCCTGTTTCAGGCTCTCTATAGTGTAATTTTTACTTTTCTTATATAATTCATTCACATGGTCTGTAATAATTTGTAAACGATTATTGGGGTAATTAGTGAAAAGGGCGGGCATTTACATGTTTGTGGGGTAAGGCGGGTAGAAACCATGCCTATAGGACTTTACATTTCACTATGTTTGGCCTTACCATGTTAGAAACCATGCCTATAGGACTTTACATTTCACTATGTTTGTCCTTACCATGTTTGAAACCATACGTATAAGACTTTACATTTCACTATATTTGGCCTTACCATGTTAGAAATCATGTTTAGTAGGATTTTACTATACTTGCCTTACCATGTAAATAATCATGTTTAATAGGTCTCAAAATCAGTTTCACAAATAGATGCCATGCCTATATGATATAATTTAATCCAGCTTCTGTTATGACAAGTGTTACATGTTTTCTTTCATTGGTCATCATGCCTGCCAAGTTTCTGAAATCAGTGTTAAACAACTAGATGTCATACCTATAGGGGATAACTCTAGAAATTCTGCCTATAGACCTCAATTAGTTTAGTTAAATAAATCAATCCAGTCCACGTTTTAGTTCGTTTCGAAACTAGTTTAATTAACGGCTTATTTCCTCTAAAACAAGTTCTTTCAAAAACTGCGTTGATTTGTTATTAGATATCATACCTATAAGGACTCAAGAGTCCGCTTTAAGAAACCTGCCTTGTTTCACTATATAAAATGTAGTCATCTGTGTTCCGCGCCTAGGCAAGCCTTAGGCAATCAACTTTAAATAAAACCAGAACCGTCTTTGTGATTAGTGTTTAACTGTCAACGTGTTAAAACCAGTAGGCAAGTCTGATTCGGACTTCTTTTCTGAGTCATGTAATAAATCTGGTTCTATTGTTATCACTTAAATACCTTGTTAGGATCTGAATGTGGACCTTACCTGTGTATGAGTCGTGTTGTCTGTGTGCATTATTTGTGGAGGTATTTCTGAGCCTTCTATCTGTTTTCTGTGTCCTAAATGCAGTCCTATGTGTTCTTGTTTGTCGCCTAGTATTTTGCCTTTAAACCTGAGGGTCTGCCCAGAACCCCCACCCCTTTTATAGGATAAGAGTCCTAAATTCCTCCGGGACTGATAGGAAGGAACGGGTAACAGCATGCAATAGGGGTCGAGACCAGCCTTCGCTTTAATTACCTTCACGGGGCAGGAAAGGGTAGATATGGATATGATGACCGGTGCGCTAATGCCACGCGTAGCCCCTTTCCAAGGAGCAATTACCAGGTATTGCATTGATGTGATCCATATTATGAACAAACCTAGGATACCCCTTGCATTCCCAAGTATGCTTAGATTAAAATCTTGCTTTGTCACTAATCGCTTTTCAAACACCTGTGTATTTAACCTCAAATCCCCTACTATTTGAGCCATACTTGTTTATCTGCTAATTGTACAAATTCACAAAACTGTCTGGCCGGGAACCACACTAGTGGATCCTGAGGGGTGCCTAACATCTTCCCCTTAGGATAATTTCAAGCCCTTACCCTATCTCTGGTTACCAAACGTAGTTATAGATGAACCTTATAGGTGCCCTAACGCACCTTAAATGGTTAGGTGGCGACTCTTCAAAATGCAAACCCCTTTCCCAAAAGGAATGAGTTATCTCAACCAAAACATCACGAACTCGATTTTGCGAGAAAAAGGGAGCGCGACAGCCATGTTAGGCAAGCTATTAGGTTATACCATAATCCAGTAGCCAGTAGCTAGATAGAACCAATAAGGTAAGAAAATCATCAAGGGATTCCATATCCGGTTGGAATCAAAGAAGGAAACTAGGTGACGGCGTTAGGTTTCAAAGATGAAGAGAGGAGAAGATGAGAGAGGTAGTGTATAGAGATGCGGGAGGAGTGGAATGATTAGGGTTTAGATGGGTTAGGTTAATTAAAAAGGTTAGGGTGATGTGGACCGTTGATTTCGGAGATCAACGATCCTGATTCAAGGGTTCTGGGTCGGGTTATAATAGGCGGGTATAGGATTGGTTAATGGGTTAAGGGTATTGGGTATTTGATGTTGGGGTAATTGGGCTGGTATTGGGCTGGGTAGGTCCGGAATTAATTAGATAAAGGGCTAGATTTTAAATACACAATTAAATTAATAAAATAATTTATAAAAAATAATTAATAAATAATAAAAATGTTATTTGTGCATTTAAATGTTTTAAAATATTTATTTAACATTATAAAATATAAAAAGTCATTTTTATATAAATAATGTAATTATGCATGTATATGGGCTATTATTGCAAAATGTGCAATTCTAGCCTTAAAAATGCAAATACGATTATAAAAAATGCAATTAAAATATTTAAATACTATACGGGCATAAATTATGAATTTAGATGATTAAATCATCATGAAAATAATACGAGGGGTAATTATTGGATATTTGTATAATAAAAAAATGCTGAAATAAATTGATTTAAAGCCTTTTAAAATTATAGAAAAGTTATAAAATACTTGTGAATGCATGTGAACTATTTTGAAAATATATATGCATATTTAAAATATATGAGGGAAAAATTGGGTATCAACACCTAGTATGGTCGAGCGCCTATGAGCGAGCCTACTACGGCAGAGCAGTTACATATACCGAGCCTTATAAGGCCAGACAACTATTTTACTTACTATATTGAGAGAGTGAGTCAGTATCAGCCCGTGAGCATATCTTCAGATTATCTTTGACTCCTAGTTACTTTTAGTTATTATATTATCAGTTCAGTTTCAGCTTTGAGTTATTTTGTTGCCTTACATACTCGGTACATTATTTCGTACTGACGTCCCTTTTCTAGGGATGTTGTATATCATGCGTACAGTTTCAGACAGAGAGACATACAGGTAGACCTCCTCAGTAGGTGTTGCCCGAGTTCAGCTTGATCGGTAAGCTCCACGTCCTCCGGAGTTGCCGGGTCTAGAGTTTTGTGTACATCTTATGTATATATGTACATCTTATGTGTGTGCGAAATTTCAGGTTGTTTGGATGTGGTTTGGTTGGGTTTTTGATCAAAAGAGTGTTTCGTAAGTTTTTAGAAAACTTAGGCTTGAATTCGATGTGAATTGATAGATTTAGTGTTGTTTAAGGTGTTTTGATGATTGGAACAAGTTTGAATGAGGTGTTAGGATGTGTTGGTGCTTTTGGTTGAGGTCCCGGGGGCCTCGGTGTGATTTCGGATGGCTAACGAGAAGAGTTTTGGACTTGTGCAATTGTAGATTTTCTGCTGCTTCTAGTATTTTCGCACCTGCGGTTTGGGGACCGCAGGTGCGGTATCGCAGATGCGTTGATTTGGACCGCAGAAGCGGAAAGGCTGAGGGAGGCTTGGAACCGCAGATGTGGAAGAAGGGCCGCACCTGCGGAGCCGCAGATGCGGCTATTAGACCGCAGATACAGTTAGGCGGGATTCAAGTGAATTCAGCAGATGCGGAGAAATGACCGCAGAAGCAGGTATTTGACCGCAGATGCGGTTATGACTGGGCAGAAGGTATATATATGTGGTTCTTCTTCGCGATTTTTGAAGGGTTTATTCATTTTAACTTCGGACTTAGAGTTTTTGGGCGATTTTGAAGAGAGATTTCAAGGGAACTTCGATAAGGTAAGGATTTTGGACCTAAAACACAATTCTATGGTGATATTTCATGAATTAGGACTGAAAATTTAAGGAATTTATGGACTAAAAATGGAGGTTAGGGCTTGAGTTTAAGAGAGTCTAAATTGGGGATTTGAGGGGTCGATTGAACTCCGATTCTCATGTTTTTGATATGTATGAACTCGTGGGGAGATAAGGAATCTAATAATGTAAAAATTTCTGAGTTTCGAGAAGTGGGCCCGGGTCTCGGGTTTTGCTAATTTCGGGATTTTCGATATTTTTCGACTTTTTTCGCTTGGGTTTTGTTCCCTTAGCCTATTGTGACGTATTCGTTATGGTTTTGGATAGATTCGACGCGCGTGGAGGCCTATTTGAGGGGCAAAGGCATCGCGAGCTAGAGTTTTAGCCGGTTCGAGGTGAGTAATGATGTTAACTGATGTCCTGAGGGTTTGAAACCCCGGATTGCACATCGTAGTGCTATATTGAGGTGAGACACGCGCTTGACGATGAGCGCGGGGTCGTTTACTATTGGAGATTGTGACTTGGTCCGTACCGACTGATGATTTTACCGCGTATTTGACTTAAATTTATTTGTTATCATCGTGATTTGGGATGATTGCCATATTTGGGCTTCGTGCTAACTATTTGAACCCTCCGAGGATTTTTATTACTATTTCCTCACTGTGTAGACTTATTTTTTGAAGTCAGTCCTGCTGTTTTTCGTTGTTTTACAACTCAGCCACTTTTACTCAATTTTGAGACTTGAATGATATTTCTAAATGTTGTTTTGGGCTGAGGACTACTGTTTACTAATGCCCAAGGGGCTTGTGATGATTTTTCGGACTGAGTACGGCCGAGGGCCATGTGTGAGGATATACTGAGTGATATGAGGTCGAGGGCCTGAGATACATTTATACGCCACGAGGTGGCTTGAGTGATGTGAGGCCGAGTGCCGAGAGATGATGCCACGAGGTGACTTGATATAGCGCTTGGGCCGTAAGGGGCTCCTCCGGAGTCTGTACACCCCCAGTGAGCGCGGGTACCCATTTGATCTGAGAGTGAGCCCGAGGGACTGATACTATACTGAGAATGAGCCCGAGGGGCTGATACTGTTCTGAGTGATTGATACTGTGCCCGAGAGGGGCGGATTTCTATTTGTCATTTTTTTGTCAATTACTTGTTTTACTTTTTAAAAAGGGATTTTACTTGATTACTTCATTGATTTCTGTTTAAAGTGATTTTACTGCTTCTGTATAGATTATTTTGTGATTTCGCGTGTTTTCTTGCTTTTAGTCATTATTTATATTTATTACTCACTGGGTCAGAATACTCACATTACTCCCTGCACCGTGTGTGCAGATTCAGGCATAGCAGGTCACGCTCCCGAGTGTTGACTCATCCCAGCTCAGGCGGATCTTCGAGGAGACTTTAGGTAGTTGCTGGCGTTCGCAGCCTGAAGCTTCTCTCTATCTATAACTTTACNATTGCTACTGATTGTCTCCTTAGTTTCAAAACTTTCTGAACCTAGCCTTAATTACCTGTTCTATACTAGTACTATTTTTGAAATCTTTCCTTATTTGTTATACTCCAGCTGTGTATGATTTCTTTCCTTACTTGCCACCTGCTCTTTACCATTTACACTGACTCCCTTAATTAAAGGGAGATTCGAATCAATTTTGTATATTGAGTTCTATAATTACTAAAGAATTGATTCTTGCCTTATTTTAACCAGTTTTCAAACTACTATATAAATGACTCTCTTATACAGTCTTAAGACACGAACAATAGTTCAGAATACACACACACACTCAAACTCTCTCTTCTTTCTCTGCCACTTGTGCTAACTGCTTGTCTAGCCAGCTGAAAGCCAAGGCTAGACCGTGGAACTCTACTTGCTTTACTTTCTGCACTTTACTTCTTCAACTGGTATGTCTCTAGTTTAAATTTGAAACTCAACTTTATGCGTTCCATGCCTATACATCCATGCTTGCTACTGTACTAGTTATTCGATTTGTTTCTATGATTGATGTTGTCAAGCATGTCTAAATTCTTCCCTTATGTGTAATCGTCATATCAGACTTTAGTTAGTTCTTTGATACTTGTCCTGGATGTTCACTTAGTTCCCTTACCCCTCCCTAACTGGTATAACCATGTAATGTCAAACTTTGTTCAACAAAACCCTTGTCTTCAACATGATCCTGCTGCACTCTTCCCTATGTTTTAAATGTCTGTTACCATGACTGATTTGTTCAATGGATTCATAGCTATTCTGTATATTTGTTGCATCAAATGTTTCCCCATTTATGTGGTTTCAAACCTATATGTTCCCAATGCCTCCTTTCCCTGTTTGTGTTTGCACTATGATTTGTTTTTGAGTTGCTGATTGTCCTGTCTCTTTTCTTTTCACCAAGGCAAACTCTTCTACTGCCTTCCAAAACTTATTTCAAACTAACCATTTTCAAAATTGTTTCCAACTCAACTCTTTTTAATCTATGTCAAGCACTCTCACACATACTCTTAGGCCACTAGGTTCTGCCCCTTTTGTGGAAGCCTTGCCTTGGGACCCTTGAGTTCCCTCTGAACTTGGACACATAAAAGCTGGCCTTTCCACACTGCACTTACTCTGTATTGGTTATGCAATCTTGGTGTGAGCACTGCCCGGGATCCCTTGAGGTCCTTAGGGAACTCTGACACACCCAGATATGAGAAAGACTATGGAACAATCTTGGCACTTGAGGTGGTTTATGGCATAACTCAGGGAGGAAGTCCTAATCAGGTGCTGAAAGTGTGGACCTGTTTCAGGCTCTCTATAATGTATTTTTTACTTTTCTTATGTAATTCGTTCACATGGTCTGTAATAATTTGTAAACGAATATTGTGGTAACTAGTGAAAAGGGCGGGTATTTACATGTTTGTAGGGTAAGGCGGGTAGAAACCATGCCTATAGGACTTTACATTTCACTATGTTTGGCCTTACCATGTTAGAAACCATGCCTATAGGACTTTACATTTCACTATGTTTGGCCTTACCATGTTAGAAATCATGTTTAGTAGGATTTTACTATACTTGCCTTACCATGTTAGAAATCATGTTTAATAGGTCTCAAAATTAGTTTCACAAATAGATGCCATGCCTATAGGATATAATTTAATCCAGCTTCTGTTATAACAAGTGTTACATGTTTTCTTTCATTGGTCATCATGCCTGCCAAGTTTCTGAAATCAGTGTTAAACAACTAGATGTCATACCTATAGGGGATAACTCTAGAAATTCTGCCTATAGATCTCAATTAGTTTAGTTAAATAAATCAATCCAGTCCACATTTTAGTTCATTTCAAAACTGGTTTAATTAACGGTTTATTTTCTCTAAAACAAGTTCTTTCAAAAACTGCGTTGATTTGTCATTAGATATCATGCCTATAAGGACTCAAGAGTCCGCTTTAAGAAACCTGCCTTGTTTCACTATATAAAATGTAGTCATCTGTGTTCCGCGCCTAGGCAAGCCTTAGGCAATCAACTTTAAATAAAACCAGAACCGTCATTGTGATTAGTGTTCAACTGTCAACGTGTTAAAACCAGTAGGCAAGCCTGATTCGGACTTCTTTTCTGAGTCATGTAATAAATCTGGTTCTATTGTTATCACTTAAATACCTTGTTAGGATCTGAATATGGACCTTACATGTGTATGAGTCGTGCTGTCTGTGTGCATTACTTGTAGAGGTATATCTGAGCCTTCTATCTGTTTACTGTGTTTTCCCCCTAAATGCACTCCTATGTGTTCTTGTTTGTCGCCTAGTATTTTGCCTTTAAACCTGAGGGTCTGCCCAGAACCCCCACCCCTTTTATAGGATAGGAGTCCTAAATTCCTCCGGGAATGATAGGAAGGGAGGGGTAACAGCATGCAATAGGGGTCGAGTCCAACCTTCGCTTTAATTACCTTCACGGGGCGGGAAAGGGTAGATATGGATGTGATGACCAGTGCGCTAATGCCACGCGTAGCCACTTTTTAAGGAGTGATTAACGGGCATTGTACTGATGCGATCCTATAGGCTAACCAACCTAGGACACCCCTTTATATTCACAAACACGCTTAGATTGTACTTCTTTTCAAAATCTTGTTTTTTCATTAACTGTTTTTTTCAAACATCTGTGTATTTAAACTTAAATCCCCTACTATTTGAGCCATACTTGTTTATTTGCTAATTGTATAAATTCACAAGAACTGTCTGGCCGGGAACCACACTAGTGGATCCTGAGGGGTGCCTAACACCTTCCCCTTAGGATAATTTCAAGCCCTTTCCCTATCTCTGATTACCAAACGTAGTTATAGATGAACCTTATAGGTGCCCTAACGCACCTTAAATCGTTAGGTGGCGACTCTTCAAAATGCAAACCCCTTTCCCAAAAGGAACGAGTTGTCTCAAACCAAAACGTCACGAACCCGATTTCGCGAGAAAAAGGGGGGCGCGGCACTTTATATATTTGAATGACTATGTGAACTTCTCGAATCATGCTAGAAATCATGTGTATGTTTTGATTTTCTGTTTGGTCATGAAACTCATTTCTGTATGGCGTACCCGTCTAATATGAGTTGTAGTTGTACACTTTGCACATACATATACCTTAGAATGCTATTTCTCGCAGTCCATGAGTATGTTATTTGTTATCCATTGATTGTATACATGTAATCTTGTATATATTTTCTGTGTGATGGACTGGATTAATAGCACGTGAGTTGTCCGTGTGGTTGTTGGGATCATGGAACATGAGTTGTCCATACGGAGGTTATGATTATGGGACGTGAGTTGTCTGTGTAGCGTGTGGATAAAGATCCACCCCCTAAAGTCGTCCTCTCATATTTTTCCTTGATGACGTACACGTGGATAATGAAATATCGGCTAGTGGTTGGATTTTGTATATCTTCTCTATATGCAAACTTATTGGATGTATGCATGACTTTTGCTGAATCTTCTCTATCTGCTAGCTTCGGAATGTATACATGCATTTTAAGCATATCTTCTCTATATGCTGCTTTACATGATGAAATGATTCACTTTATGTATTTTCTCCATATGTTAGTCCGTGTAATTGACTTGCTTATTCCTGTATATCTTCTCTATATGCAACTGTTGATGAATTATTTATACTCCATTCCTATCTTCTCTATATGCAAGTTGTTGACGCTATTCGATTTTTTCATTCATTTCTTCTCTATAGGAAATTGTTGACAAGATACTTAATCACAAATGCGTATCTTCTCTATATGTTGAACTACTAGCGGGATTACACTGCTTGTGCATATCCTCTTTATATGCAACGATAACCTTATTGTTGCTGGACATGTATATATGTTATTGAGTTGTACAAATTATATAAAGTGAGTATCCTTGATCCGAAACCTCGTGACGACTTCACCGAGGTTAGTCAGAATACTTACTGAGTACATGAAATTGGTTGTACTCATACTACACTTCTACACATTGCGTGCAGATCTTAGAGCTGAGCTGTTGCGGATGATGAAGGATAGCATTGAAGATGTACATGCGTTCAAGATACAAGCTACCACTTGTTCTTGGTAGTTTAGGATTTGTACTTCTGTTTATCTATATTCAAACAAATTAGTACTTATTTTTTTGTACCAGCTTTGTACAAATAAATCTTAGTGGCTCATGACTTGTACTACCAATTCTTGGGTATTTGTATGGATGTTCATCTTCTTATTTACTATTATTGATGATCCTTAATCTGAGTTGTATTATTTATTGTTTGGCTTACTTAGTATGTTGGGGATAGATGCCATCACGACTAGGTAAGATTTGTGATACACCTAGACACAGGAGTGAGAAGGGGTAAATTATATCTTACCCAATTTTTACATATTAAA
This sequence comes from Nicotiana attenuata, assembly GCF_001879085.1. NCBI lineage: Eukaryota > Viridiplantae > Streptophyta > Magnoliopsida > Solanales > Solanaceae > Nicotiana > Nicotiana attenuata. Next base: position 107,987,328 of record NC_031989.1, on the reverse strand, counting down.
GAACCTAATTCTTTAATATAAATATTTCAGACACAAACAAAAACTGAAGTGTGAAAACTAAATAACGCAACGATTTTTACATGGAAACCCTTCTTGCTTAAATGAGTAAAAATTACGAGCTACCCTCGTAGGATTTGCCTCAAACTTCACTCAATTAAAAGAGCGATTTTAGGTTATAACTCAATAACCAAAGAGACTAACTCTGATACCTTAAACACTACAATCAACCCAATTGTAGCTAACCCTTTTAAGGTTATAAACTCTAGCCTAGAAAGCTAACCAAACACTTCAGATTTGATAACCTAACAATACACATATCAAAAGCAAAAATAGATTACAATAAAAGAATAATGACTCAATTCTAAACAACTAACGAACTTGAGCAACTTCATCTTCTAAACCCGGTTCTTTAGTTGAACAACTTGAATCCTTGAAAGCATCTTCTTGCACCTACTTCCAAGATGCGAAGATTAATTTCTTGAAACTGTACGAATAGCGTCAATGCTCAATAGCAGTAATATGATGCTTTATAAAAGAATGAGGTTGTCTAAATTCTTTTTAGTTTTACTCCAAGACCTAGAATAATTATGTTACTTCTTAAGGAAAATAAATCCAAAAAGGCCATTTAATATTCTTTTCTTTAAAAGACTCATTCACACATTTTTTCTTTTCATGCAAGTATTTCCCGTAATTAATGAATTCTTATTAACCACAAATTCCTCCAGCTAATATATTCCTTGAATCTGGCAAATAAAATCCATCAAGGATTGTGACTATCTACAAAAATAAGTTTTTCCAGCCAAATCAAGCTTGCACGCGGAAAAAATGTTTAGCTTCTGATCAACAGACTTCAAGAGACCTGGTTCTTTCACCAACTATATGTTAATCATCAAAATTAATATAAGGTAAGCTCAATAAGTCTTTCTTTTTCATGATGACAAATCCATGTGTTATTCAGATAACCTTTCAACACACCCATGTGTAATCTTCAACTTAAGAATCAGATTGATCAGTATAAGAACCAGTTTGATCAACATAATTGGCTTTTCCAAGATGCATGTTCTCAAACAAGTCGAGGGAATCACCTTTCTTTCATTTCAACTCTATAGATGGTTAGGCATAAGAACCAAATTGGTTCATCATTATTCCTGCAAACAAATATCTTAAAATAATTTCATCAAGTACATAGAGTCTAGGTTCGTTGATTAGTATATATACACATTATTAACTTTTTCCTCTTGGCATATCCAAAAAAATATATTATTGGCAAAATCAAAAAGGAAAATTAAGCAAAATAAAATTTTGGTCATTCGGACTACACTAACATGCACATAAGTCAAGAGCTCAAATGTTTAATCTAACGATATTTCCCATCTTTGTGAGACTCATTGAACTGAAAATAATTTTTTTTATAAATATGCAATAATTAAGTATAAACCCAAATAACTACAAAGTTACAAGACCATGCTAAAATTATACATGGAAAAAGCTAAACCGGCAGAGTACAAAAGATAGCGAAAATATGGGACTTGTCTTAGAAAGGACTGGGTTTAGAGCTTAAGGGGTGATTAGGGGCCAAACTCACTTGTTAGAGGAGGACAAGGTTTCCATATGCCCCAATTACTTGTCAAGGCGAGGAACGATGACTTCTTAATCTTTTTGCATTTTCTCCATTGGCCGCCTATTTTCATCCTTCAAAGGAGCAATCTCCTCATTCAGTCTCTTATTCTCCTTCCTGACATCCTTTAGATGATTGATCAATTGAGTGATCATAATATTGCTCTTAGCACCTAGTTCCTTCTCCCAAAGGTCACACTTCTGAAGTGTTGCTCTATCAAGTATGTCCTTTTGGACCCATTCTTTCCTCTTCTATTGTGACCTTAAAGTGAGCAAACACTTGAGTAATAAAGAATCCATAAGGAAGGGCGTGCTTTCCCTTTGGTGGATTGACTAACCTGGTCATATGCTTGATCAATAATGATGGCATTTGAGCAACATGATCCTATCAAGAGCCTCAATCACAACCAGATCTATGGCAGTAGCCTCATTCCTCCTTTTTGATCTAGGCAACATACACTTGTTCAAAAACTTATACAACAGATTGGGGACTGGGTTCTTTTTCATTTTTATACACTTTCTTGACCTCACGCTCTCTCCCCTGCTTGTACTTCGCTGTCATGTATGCCTTACTTTGCTCCTCTTCCCCTAGCTTCAACCAAGTCACATTTGACATATGTATCAAACCCATTAGTAGGAACCCTTAGAATCTTCTCGAACTCTCAATATTGAAGGTCATTTCTACTCTTTTAATAGTGGCACTCATAGTATTTTCTTCCGACAATTGAAAGTTGGAGTAGAATTTGGGACACTTCCCCCTCATAAACTTCTGGAAGTGAATAAAGAAATAGATGTGTCCACTTCTAGAATTTCAGTTTCTCCACCAATTCTTTCATCCTCGATTCTCCAACAATCTCAAGGTCTATCATACTGTTGATACCCAATTTTTCCCTATGTATTTTATATACTCAAAATATTCTCAAAATAGTATGTGTGTGCATACATAAGCATGCCCAAGAGTTTTGGTATTTTTTGCTAATTTTCTAAGATTCATAAACTCGATTTATTGTCTATTTTAGCAGTACAAAATCACGTAATTATTCTTAAAACTACCGTTTTTGTGAATAATTTATTTCCATCCTCATATTTACACCAAAATATAATAAAGGTGATTTTTGCATATTTTTACAAGTTTATTTGATATTTTAAACTAAAATCGCATAAAATTGCAATCATAGCCTATATTATGATTAATGGCATTTTACAATTATAAAATTATTCCCAGTATTTTTAAATTAATTTTTATATATTATTAATTAAGTTAGTGCTCTTAGTTTGTTTTTAAAATTATTTTAACTATTTTATATAAATTAGAGGGGAGAAATTGGTTATTTAATACATAGCCATTTCCAATTGCAATTGTAGCCTCAATTTAACCCCCAATTCCACTCCTAATCAAACGACCCAATTTCAAATTCCAACCCAAACCCACAACCCACTTTCAGACCCGCCCGGTTCCTCTTTTAATCTTGGCCGTTGATCATTTTGATCAACGGCCATGATCCGTTCTTTACTTTTTAATTTCCATACCCCCCTAACCCTAATCTATTCTATCATATACGCCGCCTTTGAACTCTTATCTCTCAAACTCTCTCTAGCCCTCCCCGGAACCCTAGCGTTCCCCTACCTTGTTCCACCATGATTTCACCGGCGTCCATGGCTTCTCAGGCCATGGACAGCCTATACCCATCTCCTATGGCTCCTGCATGCCTGTTGTTCGAAGGATCGAGGCCAGACCTCGAGGGTTTTCAGTCAGGCCTTCACTGATTCGAAGCTCTAGCCATCTCCGGCCTTGTTCCGGTGGCTCTTGGTCTTTTGAGCCTGTTTATGACATTATCCGGCTTAGATCGAGTATTTTCGAAGCCTTTCTCATTTCTAGGGTTCATCTAGAACCCTAAATATCAAGGTTCTCTCCGATTATTTTAGATCTGTTACATGTTTGCACTGTTGCTTAAGTTGCTTAAACGTTTTCTCTGATTTTCTTTCAAAAAGCACTCCCTTTCGATTTGGGTTTCTGGAAAGTTCTTAAAATGTTTCTGACTCTTCTTCTTCTCCTTTTCTTGGTGATAATCAACCCCTGCTATGTCTTTATTTGCTCTTTTCTGATTCGCATGCCTTTTCGTGTGTTCTTATATTTGCTGTAGTATGAATTTTTTCTGGTATGCTCTCACATGCCTATTTCATGTGCTTCTCTACTGTGTTTTCCTACTGAGTTTTAGTCCTTTGGTTGCCTTTACCGGACTTTGCTTGGATTCTTTTTAGATGTGTTTTATCGAATGTTTCTTTAAGTTTACATTACCTGAACTCAATTAATTTTCAAACTTTCTTGAAACTTATTTCCTGTACTGGTTCCTATGTTCTTTGCTATTGTGCTTGTATGCTTCACATGAGACTCTGAAAAAGTCTCTGAGCCTATCTCAATGGTTTGCCTCTTCATCTCTGTGTCAAATTCAACTTTTAAAAACCCTAAAATTTGAGGGTTTTCTTTGGCTAATTTGGTTTTATGTTTGGACAAGGGTTCAACTTTGAAACCTTGAACTCTCAGACTCACTTCGAGTTTATGAATTGAAGTTGAACCTTTTTCTGCGTTTGTGATTTTGAAACCCTCTTGCTTGACATGCCTATGTGTTTTATACGAGAACTTCTCTTTCAAATGTTTTGCCAACTGTTAATTAATTCTAAATCCCTTTAATGTTGCTTATTTGATTGTTACTGATTTTTCCTAAATTAAAACTCTCCTTTACCTCTTTTCTGACTCGAGCAAAGCTTTCAATGGGATTCTTTACTGGTTATTTTACTGATTCCTTTTCCTTGTTTTACAAAAACCAAGTACCACTAGACTTTTACCTTAAATGTCTTCTATGTATTTACCCTAATTTGCCTGCCTTGCATGAGATATTTACTTGATTTCCCTTCCTTAAATAACTTCTGCCCATTACCGTTTGAATTTGGACTCCTTAATTAAAGGGAGTCTAACGACTGATTGATTTTAATTGGTACATAGTTCCTTAATTATTACTAAACTATGATCCTTGCCTTATCTGCTACACCTGTTTTCAGTTATAAATACCCTGCTCTTTCATTAACACACTGACGATTTTAAAAAATCATCACAACTCTCTTCTAAAACTCACACTCTTGCTTCCTGATTGTAATTTGGCTCCCCCAAATCTACTGCTTCTCCCTACTTGTTCTTCTGAACTGGTATGTCCTACTTTTGATTCAAGCATCAAATACAATGTGTTTACTTACAAGCTTCCTTTTTACTGTTTTATAGAGTTCAGCTTTAAAAAAAAATACTTATGTCTTGCTATCTGTTGCTGCGATGAATCCCTATCCCCATTTCCTTTATGTGTTTGGGCTGTATTTTAAGACATGGCAACATGCAAAGTTGTTGTCATGGATTAAGACTGGGTCCTTTGGATCCTAGCCTCTTTCAATCTCCTATTCCCCTATTCCCTTATGTGTATAGAGTTTAGGTATAGCCTGGCAGCATATGAATTGCTGTCCATGGCTGAACCTGACCTTCAAAAGGTCCTAACTCTCTAATTTTTGAGCTAACAAGCTGGTCAGGGTGTGCCAGCAGCCCAGTTGGTAGGCATGACCACCAACCTGCCCTGGCTCCCCCCTTATTCCCTCTCATTGCACTTACACTTACTCCTAGTCCTTAAATCCTGCCCCCCTCTTGTGAGCCTTGCTTTGGGAACCTTGAGTTTCCTCCGAACTTGGACACTTAAGGGCTGGCACTTCCACACTGCACCTTAATCTGTTCTGCAATAACATTTGGGGTGTAAGCACTGCCTGAACCTCTTGAAGTTCCTTGGAACTTTGACACATCCCAAATAAGAGAAAGGCTTCGAAAATTGACCCCGGAAGTTGGTTCATCTCATATTGTTAGATATCGAGTCCGAATTAGATTCCTTGGATGCAGCTTAAATTTCTGATGTAATTTTATTTTTTTTCTGCCTGATTCATTTGGTCTGTAATAATTTGTAATAACTTATGGGGTTTAGTGAAGAAATGGGAGGGTAACCATGTATGCAAAAGGGGGTAGAAAACCTGTCTATAAGATTTCTATTTTTCAGCATGTTCTCACGTAGAAAACATGTCTATAAGATTTCTATTTTTCAGCATGTTCTCTTATAGAAAACCTGTCTATAGGATTTCTATTTTTCAGCATGTTCTCATATAGATAACCTGTCTATAGGATTTCTATTTTTCAGCACGTTCTCATGTAGATACCATGTCTATAGGATTTCTATTTTTCAGCATGTTCTCATGTAGATACCGTGTCTATAGGATTTCTAATCTCAGCATGTTCTCATATAGATACCCTGCCTATAGGATTTTTGCATGTAGAAAATATGCCTATAGGTCCTTTCTGATTGTTGCATATCCATTCCTCATTAGGCAAACATATTTATAGGTCTTAATAACCAAATGCAATCAGATGTCACGTTCGTAATAAAATGCAACACCTAGATGTCATGTTGTAGGTTTTCTTCATTTTCTTCCATGTCTATAAAAGTGTTTAAAATTAACAACGCTAGAAAACATGCCTATAGGAACTGTCAATCAATTCTGAATTACCTCACTCGTTTTAAGGTAATCTGTTAGTAATAACGCGTTATCAATTGCAAAACTTGTATTATTCTTTTAAAACTGGCAACTCTTCTGTAACCTGTTCACTTCTTTTCTGAAACCAGTAGATATCATGTCTATAAGTTTCACCTAGGCAAGCCTTAGGGTAAAAAGCTGTAACTGCATCAGTCTTCAATAATTGCAGCCAGGCGGACCTAATGCGGATTTCTTGTCTAAAAAATATGGGTTGAGCCAGTCCGCTTAACGTTTAAGTTTAATTCAGACCTAATCAGTATATGTAAGGCATGCTAAACTACATTTTCGTGATTCTGAGGAGGCTTATGTGAGCCCTTAATTGTTATGTGTACCCCATAACTGTCCTATATGTTTTGTTTGACGCATTAGAATTTTTACCTTTCTAAACCCTTGAAAAAGCCCAAATGTTCCTTCCCTTGATAGGATTAGAAGTCCCAAATGCCTCCGGGACTGATAGGATTGGGACGGGTAATAGCATGTTATAGGTAACGATACCATTTCGCGCTTAATAGCTTAACGGGGTGGGAAAGGGTAGATATGGATATGATGACCACGCGATAACACCACGTGTATAAACGGTTACCGGGTGTTGTGGGGGGTGATCCATATTATGTATAAGCCTAGGACCCCTTCCCTTACTTGTCCATTTTATTTTTGCCAAAATTCAGCTTTTAAACTGCTTTTAACTTGCAACAACTATGTAAAAATTTCTCTTTTACTCTTTTATTCAAGCTTTTAAAACTGCTTCCTCTATCAAAATTCAGTTTCTTTAATTTCTTTAATCCCTTGCAACCATTATGTGAAAATCCCTCTTTGTGTTTGTAATTCATGCTTGTCTACTTGTTGTTTGCATTTAAAGTCACAATTGTAGCATGGCCGGGAACCACACTAGTGGATCTTGAGGGGTGCCTAACACCTTCCCCTCGAGATAATTTCTAGCCCTTACCCGAACTCTGGTTTTCAAATTCAAACCCTTAGTGTCCTAATGCACTTAATCATTAGGTGGCGACTCTTCAAATTCAAAAACCCAATTCCCAAACGGGAATAGAGTTGTCTTCCCGAATATCGTAAACCCGATCTCGCTTTAGAGAAAAAGGGGGCGTCGACACGTACTGCCCTACAACATAAACTATTCACCACACCATATATCTTTTCCTACATAGGCAACCTTTTCATCTATTTTTGTCATAGTCCTTTCATTAGTGGGATAAGACTTCTTTCTCTTCTTTGGAGTCCATTTCTTCTTTCTAGCAGCTCTGGAAAAACTTGCTTTCTTATTCCTTTAGAGGGCTACCTCAACCTCTACTTCTCCATCACTTTCCAAATTAACAGCCTTCACATCAAACGACTCATCCCCCAAGCCAAATTCCTTACTCTTTTTTTCTCTTTTTCTTGCTAGCTTCAGCTGCCTTTTGGAGAATGAATTTCCCTTTACTCCTAGTTGTATGAGTACTTCTCTTAGGTTGTGGCTCTTTCCTGGCCAACTATTTAAAATACTGCTAGAAACATTAGTTCCCTGAGCCACATACTTTTCCTTCCCAATTTTCATCCTCTCAGTCAGAGTCAAATTGTCATCTTCCTCTTGCTCCTACACCACTCCCTTTTATCCTTCTTATTCACCACCTTCCCTCTTAGTTTGAACTAGACTAGCATACGAAGAATCAGTTTCTCTATCATCCTTTCAACATTCTCATCCTCACCAACACCCTTACTCACAACTACTTTCTCATTGCCCTCACCACTAGAGAGAATGCATTTCGTTCAGGGGATCCCGAGGTAATACGAACACCCTCCCCCTTCTCACAGCACTCACAACATTCATTAGTTTTTTCTCTCGCTTTTCCTAAACCACCACAATTTTGTCACTTCCTCCACTGACGTGTGTGCTCTCTCTCTAACAATATATGTAGGGTTGTCTTGTTATTGAATATGGTTAGGGTTTGGGTGATTTAAATTTAAGGTTCTGAGGGAGAAGCATCACCAACTAATTTGATATGATCACACTCAATAGGAATAGATTGGGACGGATTCTGTGTGTCTGACATCATCATATTCTTGGATGTTTTGAAGGATTTTGAATTTTGGTTTTTTTTACATCTTTTCTAATTAAACACAAAGATAAGATATTTGTGAGAGTGATTTGTAACGGTCTGACCGGTTGTTTTTGAGTATTTGAACCCCGTTCACGTATTTCATACTTCTCGTATGTACATTTGATATTTTGTTTCTTTTCAGGATGAGTGATTTGGTGTTCATGGGGTTCGGGAGTAATTTGGAATACTTAGTTTTATTTTTGAAGCCTTAAATTATAAGAGTTGACCAAGGTCAGACTTTTATTTAAATAACCCAGATTGTTGATTTGACGATTCCAATATATTAGTAAAGTAATTTTGGACTTATGCGTATGTTCAGATTTGGATTTGGAGGTCCCTACAAGAATTTGACTCTATCTGTCGAAAGTTGACAATCTGAAGAATTGGAGAGTTCTTAAGTTTGGCCGATAGCTGACTTTGATGTTGCTGGACTCCAATTATTGTTTTGAGACTGTGAATACGTTCATATTATTGTATGAAACATGTGTGTGATGTTTGGTTTAGGTACGAGGTGGTTAGACATGATCAGACGCTTGGTTGGAAGTTTAGAGGCTTATGATATTAAGAAAGTTTAATGTGTGTTTCGGTCATTAATTCGTAGATGTGATAATTTTGTATGTATTTGGAGGCTTTATATATGTTTGGGTAGTGTTTATGCACTTGTTGGTTGTCGATGCCCCCTTTTTCTAACACTTGGGAGGACAACTCTCTTCCCTTTTGGGAATTGGGTTTTGGAGTTTGAAGAGTCGCCACCTAATGATTAAGTGCATTAGGACACTAAGAAGGGTTTGAGTTGAATAACGAGAGTTTGGGTAAGGGCTAGAAATTATCTCGAGGGAAAGGTGTTAGGCATCTCTCAAGATCCACTAGTGTGGTTCCCGGCCATGTTATAATTGTGACTTCACATATTCAAGTAAGCAATTAAAGGGCTCAAATAGAAGAGGTTTGCATATAACATTGCAAATAAGTTTAAACTGTGAGGAAAAGTAAAGAGGGCAGAAATTTATGAAAGATTTGAACAATTTCTAAAGAAAGCAGATAAAAAAAAGAAAAGTAAAGGGAAGGGGGTCCTAGGTTTATGATTAATATGGATCACGTCAATGCAATATCCAATAATCACTCCTCAGAAGAGGGGCTACATGAGATATTAGTGCATCGGTCATCATCTCCATATTCTACCCTTCCCACCCCGTAAAGGTTATTTAAAATGCGCGGGTTGGTCACGAATGCTTATTGCGTGCTATTACCCGTCCCGTCTTATAAGTCCTGGAGGGTATTTAGGACCACTATTCCTACAAGGTAAGGACTAGGCTGAACCCTTAGGTTTAAAGGATAAAATGCTAAGCGACATACATAACAAATAGGACCGCACATAAGGGAACATACAAAGACAAATAAAGGCTCATAGATCCCTCCACAAGTGAGCACGTAATTAGCACGTCTCAAATACATTTAAGGTCTCAAATATGGGAGTTTAAAAAAAAGGGAATAGGTAATAGGAGTTGAGTTAGTAAAAGAACCGTGAAAGCATGGTTTTTGAAAATAAAGTAGTGACAGTATCTTAACGAGATGCAGGACAAGTATTCAAAACAACACGATTTTGGGCAGAGAATGGTAACCCAGTAGTTTGAAAACATAATAGAACAAGAATCAGAAAATCAGTGAGAGTAAATAGATGCACAATTTCAAGATTTGTTTCCAGATAGAGCGGGAGTTTTAATAAAAACAGAGTTAACTTCAGGGAGTCAAAGCAAGAATGGGAGCGGCAGAGTTCAAAATTAAAAGAGGCTGATTAGTCCTAAACCGGTAAAAACATGGTTAATCAATTCTTATTAGGCCTAAAGTTTGCCTAGGCGTCGTACGTATTGCCTAATTATCTTAAAGGGTGAACATGCATATTTGATTTCCAGTTTTAAAAGGGGTACACATACAGTTAACCGTACTTGTGTTATTAGATTAAGCATGCTAATGAGGCGTTTAACAATTGCAACTCAGACAAGTATAAAACCCTAAACAACAGGATGTCTAATGCACATAGGAATTCCTAAAACATGATTTCTAAATGCTAATGATTATGAGAATGCAGCAATAGCCTTATAACAGTTATTTGCTTGTTATTAACTGATCATGGTTACGAAATGAGTATAATAACAGGCTGAAAGTAAAGAACCTAGAGCAGGATCTCTAATGTATGAGATGCATGTCCTATACAGGTTATCTATTGCGCAGATAAGTAAATAAAATCCTATAAGCATGTTTTCTACCCATTACTTAAACTAAGCATGCATAACCCCCCATATTCACTATCCAAACCCAAATCATTCGTTTACAAATTATTACAAACCAATGATAGCCGAATTACAGTAATAAAGAATAAAATAAGAAGTTATTCTATAGGGAGCCTTCAATCAGGCCCAATCTTCCAACCTCACTCCTTTCGAGTTTCACAGCCTTGACATGGTCAGGGTGCGACAAAGCTCCCTAGGGCCCCCATTGGGTCCCTGGCCAATACCAGCACCCAAACACTTACCAAAATGTTGGACAAGCGCAGTGTGGAATTACCATCCTTGTGTGTCAAAGTTCAGTGAGTACTCAGGGGTACTCAAGGCAATGCTTACACGAAGGGGGTAGAACCTAATCTCTAAGAGTAGTGTGAAGTGCAGGAAGGAGAGGAAAGTTTGTAGTTTAAAGAGTTTACAAAAAAGTTGGAGAGTTGCACACAAGGATAATGGGCAAAGGGGACAAATAGGTCACATAAATATCACCAAGGGATACAGAGACTTATGCAAACTCACTAAGCATGAGTACACAACATCAAAAGAGTTTTAAGAGACCTTGAAATAGTCGAATTTAGACACAAAAGTAAGTAGTAACAGAATATAGTCATAACAGGTAAGATCAAGAGCAAATAGTGGTCATGATCATGCAAGTGTCAACAAGCAACCAAGGAGTCAATTACATGTTGCACAACAGAAGCATAGGTAGAAAACAATTAGGAATATAACACACTGAAGTAGTAATAACCACATTGGTTTGGAACTTTGAAATTAATCAGGACATACCAGCAACAAGAGAGCACAGCAGAATGCAATAGCCAAATATGAGCACAATATTAGCCTTGGCTTTTCAGCCGGCTAATAATAGTCAGGAGCAGGGAGCAACAACAGAGCAAAAGAGAGAAGTAGCACAAGAGAGAGAGCAATGTTTATTGCTGTGTGTGTTTGTGATATGCAATGTGTTGGTGTGTATCATGCAAAAGAGAATGGGGGGTACTTATAGTACTGAAGACGAGCAAACAAACAAGGTAGCAATCCATAATTAAGGAACTGAGTATCAATCATAATCAAATCAGTATATGGACTCCCCTTTAATTAAGGAATCAAAGTCAAACGGTAATAAGCAGTTATTTAAAAGGAAAGAAATCACAAAGCATGGTATGATCACATAAGGAAACAGAATAGTATAAGGTATACAATAAAGACTAGGTACATGATACTTAATTAGGGAAATATGTCAGACAAATCAATCAACATATTTTTGCACACATATAGGGCAAAATACTACTTTAATTCTGGAAAATAGTTTTGAAAATAATGAACGAGATTGAAAACCTAGGAGATCAGTATTAATTGAGGAAGGTATCCCACGGATTGAGGAAGCAATTCGGAATCAATACCAAACTATAAGGAAAATACACAAAATCACAATTTTTAAGGCAAGTATCACAGTCTTAAAGGGAGCTTGTAAGAATCAGTATAAAATCACCATGTAAACAGTCAGAGAAACCTTAAGCGAAGAACACAGAATGGCAGGGGGAATGAAACACTAGCAACAAAATTAAAGCAAAGAGCACGGAACTCAGAGAAGAATCCAGAAGAACACACAAACAAGCAAACACGACAATAATACAAATATAAACCCTAAAGCTAGGGTTTCATCAGACTTAAGCAAAAATGTTTAGAAATAGTACTGAGAATCATGACTTAGTACTCAAAATCAGAAGATAAAGTATTTTCGAAAAGGGGTTAAGAAACCCTAGTTTCAAAAGGGAACAAAAACGTTTAAAACTTGAACAATCGTAAAGATCGAGTAGAGAGTAGTGCAAAACATAAAGGTATAAATTGAAAATCGTTAAAAATACAGAGATTTAAGAGGTTTGGGTCGAAGTTAGGGTTTCATAGGAAACCAGTGAGAGAAGTAAGAGAAACCTGCCTGTGAAACTTAGGAATAATGGTGTTTATAGCACCATCGAACCAAAACCCATCGGAGAAAGGCCGGAAACAAACCCAGGCAAAGCTTCAGTGACCGTCTTGCATGGTGGAGACTCATGGGGTCTCAGGGACGGAGGGAACCAGTGAGATAAGGCTTCAAGGCGGCTAGTGGTCGAAAGAGACGAGGCTGGAGGTGGCCGGAGAGATGGTGAAGGCCATCGGAGAAGAAGAACCAGAAGGTTCTAGAGAGAAGGAGGAGAGGAAGAGACAGATAGAGAGAGAGAGACCGGTCTACGAAAAGTGGAGGGGTCAGGGGGGGTAGGTGAGAGTTTAATTAAGGAATAGGGATCTGGGCCGTTGATCTTATTTGATCAACGGCTCAGATTAGTNCAGGCGGATCTTCGAGGAGACTTTAGGTAGTTGCTGGCGTTCGCAGCCTGAAGCTTCTCTCTATCTATAACTTTACTTTCCACTCTAGCATTGAGACTCTGTACTTACATTTGAGAGATTTGTTATCTTAGACGCTCGTGACTTGTGACACCCCGGTTTGGGCTGTGTCGGGATGCTTTTCCCCTTACTGTTGTCTATGTTTCCGCAAATTCATTTCTAGTTAATCATACTTTAAACTATTTGTGATCATTAACTGCTTCAAAGGTGTGTTGTATTGTTTCGTCTGGCCTTGTCTTCACGAGAGGCGCCATCACGATCTAGTTCGAGGTTAGGGTCGTGATAAGTTGGTATCAGAGCCTAGGTTACTAGGTCTCACGAGTCATGAGCGGGTTTAGTAGAGTCTCGCGGATCGGTACGGAGACGTCTGTACTTATCCTCGAGAGGCTGCAGAACCTTTTAGGAAACACTTCATATTCTTGAAATTCTTGTCGTGCGAACTTGTTGATCCGAGGACTAAACTTCTATTATCCTATTCTCTCACAGATGGTGAGGATGCGAGCTACTGGACGGGGTGGACGACCACCAAGTGCCACCCACTGAGGCCACCCGAGGCCGTGGACGCGGTCGTGGTCGTGCAGAGGCAGAGCAGCGAGGGCAGCACCTGTTGATCCACCAGCTGCCCCAGCTCCGGATCAGGCTCCAGCAGCACCAGTTCAAGCACCAGCTATGCCCATCGTGATTCCGCGTCGTTAGGAGGCCTTGGCACAGATCTTGACAATTTGCACTGGCCTGGCTCAGGCAGTTTCAGCCACCACAATAACAGCCACTTCACAGGTCGGGGGAGGCAATCAAACCCCCGCTGCTCGCACACCTGAGATGGTAGTGCAGGGACTACAGACGCCGGAGGCACCTCCAGCCCAGTCGGTTGCACCAGCTCAGCAGTTCATGGTACCAGTTATGCCGGATGATGAGCAACGTCGTCTTGAGAGGTTTGGTAGACTCCAGTCTCCGTCATTTAGTGGTGCTGAGGGCGAGGATGCCCAGGGTTTTCTGGATAAGTGTTAGCGGATGCTCCGCACAGCAGGGATTCTTGAGTCTAGTGGTGTGGCATTTACCACCTTTCAGTTTTTTGGGGATACTTTTACTTGGTGGGAGGTATATGAGCGGCGTAGGCCGGTTGGTGCAGCGTCCCTTACTTGGCAGCAGTTCTCCACTCTCTTCTTGGAGAAGTATGTACCGCAGTCCTGCAGAGAGGTGATGCGTAGACAGTTTGAGTGGTTGAGACAGGGGGATATGACTGTGTCACAGTACGAGTCGAGGTTTTCTTAGTTGGCTCGTCATGCCATCTAGTTAGTTCCGACAGATCGAAAGAGGATCAGGACATTTGTGGATGGTCTTACTTATCAGCTCCGTATTCTTATGACCCGGGAAAGGGTATCTGGTGCTACGTTCGAGGAGGTGGTGGATATCGCCCGTGAGATTGATTCGGTTCGCCGGCAGGAGCGAGAGGAGAGGGAGGCCAAGAGGCCTCGAGGATCGGGCAGTTATATTGGTGCTCCTTCGAGAGGCCAGTTCCAGCATGGTAGAGGTCGTTCTTTCAGGCCTGCTCAGTCAGCCCGTCCAGAGTATCGAGGGGCATCTTCAGGTCGTGGTTATCATGGGTCTCAGCAGGGCCAGCCTTCACTTAATGCCCTCCCAGCTCAGAGCTCATCTCGTGCCCCATCGGCTCAGGGTTCTTCTATGCCGAGTGCATCTGCTAGTCACTCAGGTGCGGGGGCTTCCCTTCAGTCCTCTTCTCCAGTACCTGGGAGTTGTTTTGAGTGTGGAGAGTTTGGGCATATATGGAGGCAGTGCCCTCGACGTGTTGCTAGTTCGTCTCAGCAGAGGGGTCAACCCTCGACTTCTGCTCCAGTTACTTCACCACCCGCCCAGCCAGCTAGGGGTGGAGGTCAGGCAGTTAGGGGTCGCCCCAGAGGTGAAGGTTGATCAGGCGGCGGCCAGGCCCATTTTTATGCTATGCCAGGCAGGTCCGATGCCATTGCCTCCGATGCTGTCATTTCAGGTATTATTTCAGTCTACCACAGAGATGCCTCTGTATTATTTGATCCCGGATCCACCTTTTCTTATGTGTCTTCGTACTTTGCTCATTATTTGGGTATGCCTCGGGAATTTCTTGCTTTACCTGTTCATGTATCTAACCCGGTGGGCGATACTGTTGTTGTAGACCGTGTGTACCGGTCATGTGCGGTGATTATTGGGGGTCTGGAGACCCGAGTTGATCTTTTGTTATTGAGTATGGTGGATTTCGATGTCATTTTGGGCATGGATTGGTTATTTCCGTGTCGGGCTATTCTAGACTGTCATGCTAAGACAGTCGCTTTGGCTATGCCGGGTGTACCGCAGATCAAGTGGCATGGTGTGACTGATCTTGTTCCTAGTAGAGTGATCTCTTTCTTGAAAGCCCAACGTATGGTTGGGAAGGAATGCCTTTCATATCTGGCGTTTGTGAGGGATGTGGGAGCTGAGACTCCTAGTATTGATTTTGTTCCAGTTGTCAGGGATTTTCCCGATGTTTTTCATGCAGACCTGCCGGGCATGCCACCGGACAGGGATATTGATTTTGGTATTGACCTAGTGCCGGGCACTCAGCCCATTTCTATTCCGCCATATCGTATGGCACCAGCGGAGTTGAAAGAATTGCAGGAGCAGCTTCAGGAACTCCTAGATAAGGGGTTCATCCGGCCTAGTGTGTCGCCGTGGGGTGCGCCGATTCTGTTTGTGAAGAAGAAGGATGGCACAATGAGAATGTGCATTGATTACCGGCAATTGAACAAGGTGACAGTTAAGAACAAGTATCCCCTGCCTCGCATTGATGATTTATTCGACCAGCTTCAGGGAGCGAGGGTGTTCTCCAAGATTGACCTTCGTTGGGGTTATCACCAGTTGAAGATCAGGGATTCAGATATTCTCAAGACAGCCTTCAGGACCAAATATGGTCATTATGAGTTCCTGGTTATGTCTTTTGGGATGACCAATGCCCCAGCAGCGTTCATGCATCTATGAACAGCGTGTTCCGGCCTTATCTTGATTCATTCGTTATAGTCTTCATTGATGATATTTTGGTATATTCGCGTAGTCAGGAGGAGCATGCGGAGCATTTGAGGCTTATGTTGCAGCGATTGAGGGAGGAGAAGCTTTATGCAAAGTTCTCTAAGTGTGAGTTTTGGCTCAGCTCAGTGGCATTCTTGGGACACGTGGTGTCCAGTGAGGGGATTCAGGTTGATCCAAAGAAGATAGAGGCGGTGCAGAGTTGGCCCAGACCGTCCTCAGCTACGGAGATTCGTAGTTTTCTTGGTTTGGCAGGCTATTATCGCCGGTTTGTTCAGGGATTCTCATCTGTCGCATCGCCCTTGACCAAGTTGACTCAGAAGGGTGCTCCATTTGTATGGTCGGACGAGTGTGAGGAGAGCTTTCAGAAGCTCAAGACAGCTTTGACCACAGCTCCAATTTGGTTTTGCCATCAGCTTCAGGTTCATATACCGTGTATTGTGATGCTTCGAGAGTTGGGATTGGTTGTATATTGATGTAGGAGGGTAGAGTTATTGCGCATGCTTCTCGCCAGTTGAAGCCCCATGAGAAGAACTGCCCCGTTCATGATTTGGAGTTAGCTGCCATAGTTCATGCATTGAAGATTTGGAGGCATTATTTGTATGGTGTATCTTGAGAGGTATTCACTAATCACCGCAGTCTTCAGCATTTGTTTAAGCAAAAGGATCTGAATTTGAGGCAGCGGAGGTGGTTGGAGTTGCTTAAGGATTATGATATCACCATATTGTATCATCAGGGGAAGGCCAATGTAGAGGCCGATGCTTTGAGCCGAAAGGCAGTGAGTATGGGGAGTTTGGCATATATTCCAGTTGGGGAGAGACCTCTTGCGGTTGATGTTCAGGCTTTGGCCAATCGGTTCGTGAGGTTGGATATTTTTGAGCCCAGTCGGGTATTGGCTTGCGTGGTATCTCGGTGTTCTTTATATGATCGCATCAGAGAGCGCCAGTATGATGATCCGCATTTGCTTGTTCTTAGGGACAGAGTTCAGCATGATGATGCTAGAGATGTGACCATTGGTGATGATGGAGTGTTGAGGATGCAGGGCCGGATTTGCGTGCCCAATGTGGATGGGCTTCGGGAGTTGATATTGGAGGAGGCCCATAGCTCGCGGTACTCCATTCATCCGGGTGCCGCGAAGATGTATCGGGATCTTAGACAGCATTATTGGTGGAGAAGAATGAAGAAAGATATTGTGGGATTTGTGGCTCGGTGTCTAAATTGACAGCAGGTGAAATATGAGCATCAGAGACCGGGTTGCTTGCTTCAGCAGATGGATATTCCCGAGTGGAAGTGGGAGAGGATCACTATGGACTTTG
Source organism: Nicotiana attenuata (assembly GCF_001879085.1). Classification (NCBI taxonomy): domain Eukaryota; kingdom Viridiplantae; phylum Streptophyta; class Magnoliopsida; order Solanales; family Solanaceae; genus Nicotiana; species Nicotiana attenuata. The sequence goes on along the minus strand of NC_031989.1, from coordinate 107,969,976 downwards.
TGGTTGGACTTCCTCAGACTTTGAAGAAGTTTGATGCTATTTGGGTGATTGTGGATCGGCTGACCAAGTTCGCGCACTTCATTCCTGTGTGTACTACCTATTCTTCAGAGTGGTTGGCAGGGATTTATATCTAGGAGATTGTTCGGTTGCATGGTGTTACGGTTTCCATCATCTCAGATAGAGGTACTCAGTTTACTTTGCAGTTTTGGAGAGCCGTACGGAGAGAGTTGGGTACTCAGGTGGAGTCGAGCACAGCGTTTCATTCTCAGACGGACGGACAGTCCGAGAGTACTATTCAGATATTGGAGGACATGTTGCGTGCTTGTGTTGTTAATTTTGGAGGTTCATGGGATGAGTTCTTGCTGCTTGCCGAGTTTTCCTACAACAACATCTACCAGTCGAGCATTCAGATGGCTCCGTATGAGGCTTTGTATGGGAGGCGGTGTAGATCCCCAGTTGGTTGGTTCGAGCCCGGTGAGGCTAGGCTATTGGGGACAGATTTGGTTCAGGATGCCTTAGAGAAGGCGAAGGTGATTCAAGAGAGACTTCGTACAGCACAGTCGCGTCAGAAGAGTTATGCGGACCGGAAGGTTCGAGATGTGTCCTACATGGTTTATGAGAAGGTCTTGCTGAAGGTTTCGCCCATGAAGGGTGTTATGAGATTTGGAAAGAAAGGGAAGTTGAGTCCGCGGTTCATTGGGCCTTTTGAGGTACTTAGGAGGATTGGGGAGGTGGCTTATATGCTTGCTTTGCCACCTAGCTTGTCGAGTGTGCACCCGGTATTTCATGTTTCCATACTCCAGAAGTATGTTGGGGGTTTTGGATTTCAGCACGGTTCAGTTGGATGATGATTTGACATTTGATATGGAGCCAGTGGCTATTTTGGGTCGTCAGGTTCGAAAGTTGAGGTCGAAGGATATAGCTTCAGTGAAGGTGCAGTGGAGAGGTCGGCCCGTGGAGGGGGCTACGTGGGAGACCGAGCGGGAGATACGGAGCAGATATCCTCACCTATTTGAGGCTTCAGGTATGTTTCTTGACTCGTTCAAGGACGAACGTTTGTTTAAGTTGGGGAGGATGTAACGACCCGACCAGTCGTCTCATGAGTTACCACTCTGTTTCCCCCATTTCTGCTTCTTTATGCTTTGTTATCCGTGTTTTATGTGGTCGAGTTGATTGGTTTGTGGTTGGAGTGGAATTGGTAAGGAAATGAGACACTTAGTCTCTTTTAAGAAGGCTTAAGTTGGAAAAGTCAACCGGATGTTGACTTATGTGTTAGAGGGCTCGGATGTGAGTTCCGATGGTTCGGTTAGCTTCGGGTGGTGATTTGTGACTTAGGAGTGTGATCGGAAGTGATTTTGGAGGCCCGGTGTAGAATTAGGCTTGAATTGGCGAAGTTAGTATCTTGGCGAATTCCGGTTGATAGGTGAGATTTTGATCCGAGGGTCGGAATGGGATTCCGAGAGTTGCTGTAGCTAGCGTTATGTGATTTGGGATGTGTGTGAGAAATTTCAGGTCATTTGGATGTGGTTTGGTTGGGTTTTTGATTAAAAGCATGTTTCGGAAGTTTTTAGAAAACTTAGGCTTGAATTCGATGTGAATTGATAGATTTAGTGTTGTTTGATGTGTTTTGATGATTGGAACAAGTTTGAATGAGGTGTTAGGATGTGTTGGTGCTTTTGGTTGATGTCCTGGGGGCCTCGGAGTGATTTCGGATGGCTAACGAGAAGAGTTGTGGACTTGTGCAATTGCAGATTTTCTGCTGCTTCTGGTGTTTTCGCACCTGCGTTTTGGGGACCGCAGGTGCGGTATCGCAGATGCGTTGATTTGGACCGCAGAATCGGAAAGGCTGAGGGAGGCTTGGAACCGCAGATGTGGAAGAAGGGCCGCACCTGCGGAGCCGCAGATGCGGCTATTAGACCGCAGATGCGGTTAGGCGGGATTCAAGTGAATTCTGCAGATGCGGAGAAATGACGGCAGAAGCGGTACCGCAGAAGTGGGTATTTGACCGCAGATGCGGTTATGGCTGGGCAGAAGGTATATATATGGTTCTACTTCGCGATTTTTGAAGGGTTTATTCATTTTAACTTCGGACTTAGAGTTTTTGGGCAATTTTGAAGAGAGATTTTCAGGGAACTTCGATAAGGTAAGGATTTTGGACCTGAAATACAATTCTATGGTGATATTTCATGAATTAGGACTGAAAATTTAAGGAATTTACGGACTAAAAATAGAGGTTAGGGGTTGAGTTTAAGAGAGTCTAAATTGGGGATTTGAGGGGTTAATTGAACTCCGATTCTCGTGTTTTTGATATGTATGAACTCGTGGGGAGATAAGGAATCTAATGATGTGAAAATTTCTGAGTTTCGAGAAGTGGGATCGGGGCTCGGGTTTTGCTAACTTCGGGATTTTTAATATTTTTCGATTGTTTTCGCTTGGGTTTTGTTCCCTTAGCCTATTGTGACGTATTCGTTATGGTTTTGGATATATTCGACACGTGTGGAGGCCGATTTGAGGGGCAAAGGCATCGCGAGCTAGAGTTAGCCGGTTCGAGGTGAATAATGATGTTAAATGATGTCCTGAGGGTTTGAAACCCCGGATTGCACATCGCAGTGATATATTGAGGTGAGACACGCCCTTGATGATGAGCGCGGGGTCGTATACTATTGGGGATTGTGACTTGGTCCGTCCCGACTGATGATTTTACCGCGTATTTGACTGAAACTTATTTGCTATCATCATGATTTGGGCTGATTGCCATATTTGGGCTTCGTGCCAACTATTTGAACCCTCCGGGGATTTTTATTACTATTTCCTCACTGTGTTGACTTATTATTTGAACTCAGTCCTGCTGTTTTTCACTGTTTTACAACTCAGCCGCTTTTACTTAGTTTTGAGACTTAAATGATATTTCTAAATGTTATTTTGGGATGAGGACTACTGTTTACTAATGCCCAAGGGGCTTGTGATGATTTTTCGGACTGAGTACGGCCGAGGGCCATGTGTGAGGATATACTGAGTGATATGAGGTCGAGGGCCTGAGATATATTTGTACGTCACGAGGTGGCTTGAGTGATGTGAGCCCGAGTGCCGAGAGATGATGCCATGAGGTGGCTTGATATAGCGCTTGGGCCGTAAGGGGCCCCTCTGGAGTCTGTACACCCCCAGTGAGCGCGGGTACCCATTTGATCTGAGAGTGAGCCCGAGGGGATGATATTATATTGAGAGTGAGCCCGAGGGGCTGATACTGTTCTGAGTGATTGATATTGTGCCCGATGGGCGGATTTCTATTTGTTATTTACTTGTCAATTACCTATTTTACTTGTTAAAAAGGTATTTTACTTGATTACTTCATTGATTTCTGTTTAAAGTGATTTTACTGCTTCTGTATAGATTATTTTGTGCTTTCGCGTATTTTCTTGCTTTCAGTCATTATTTATATTTATTACTCACTGGGTCAGAATACTCACATTACTCCCTGCACCGTGTGTGCAGATTCAGGCATAGCAGGTCACGCTCCCGAGTGTTGACTCATCCCAGCTCAGGCGGATCTTCGAGGAGACTTTAGGTAGTTGCTGGCGTTCGCAGCCTGAAGCTTCTCTCTATCTATATCTTTACTTTCCACTCTAGCATTGAGACTCTGTAGTTATATTTGAGAGATTTGTTATCTTAGACGCTCCTGACTTGTGACACCCTGGTTTGGGTTGTGTCGGGATGGTTTGCCCCTTACTGTTGTCTATGTTTCCGCGAATTCATTTCTAGTTAATCATACTTTAAACTATTTTGTGATCATTAACTGCTTCAAAGGTGTGTTGTATTGTTTCGGCTGGCCTTGTCTTCACGAGAGGCGCCATCACGACCGGGTTCGGGGTTAGGGTCGTGACAGTAGGCCTTGTATGCATATTTTGTTGGTTTGTCAGCTGTAGCAGTTATGACGGCCTTGTCGGCCCAGATTTATATTGATGTTTAGTCAGCATTAGTTTCCGTTTAGTTTTATATTTTGCTTCGCAAATTGTCTTGCAATGTGGCCCATGGCCAAAGTATGACATTATATGTTCAGAGTCCCTTAGTCGCAAGTTGGTACGCAAGGATAGATGAGGTACCAGGTGCCAGTCTCGCCTCCCAAGTTCGGGGCGTGACAGGTATTCACGGATCATCGGAGCCTACAGTATTTGTTCAAGCAGAAGGAGCTCAATTTGAGGCATAGGAGGTGGTTGGAGCTATTGAAAGACTATGATATCACCATATTGTATCATCCCGGGGAGGCCAATATGGTGGCCGATGCTTTGAGTAGGAAGTCAGCTAGTATGGGCAGCCTTGCATACATTCTAGTCGGTGAGAGACCGCTTGTATTAGATGTTCAGGCCTTGGCCAATCAGTTTGTGAGGTTGGATGTTTTCGAGCCCATCCGTGTTCTAGCTTATACAGTCGCTCGGTCTTCTTTGTTTGAGCGTATCAGAGATCGGCAATATGACGACCCTCATTTCCTTGTACTTAGGGACATAGTGCGGCACGGTAGTGCCAAGCAGGTTACTGTTGGGGATCATGGAGTTTTGATGATGCAGGGTCGTGTTTGTGTGCTTAATGTGGAAGGACTTTGTGAGTTGATTCTTGAGGAGGCCCACAGTTCCTGATATTTTATTCATCCAGGTGCCGCCAAGATGTATCAGGACTTGTGGCAGCATTATTGGTGGAGGAGAATGAAGAAAGATATAGTTGCATATGTGTCTCGGTGTCTGAATTATCAGCAGGTAAAGTTTGAGCATCAGAGACCTGGTGGTTTGCTTCAAAAGTTAGAGATCCCTGAGTGGAAGTGGGAGCATAATCACTATGGATTTTGTTGTTGGGCTCCCACGGACTCAGAAGAAGTTCGATGCAGTTTAGGTCATTGTGGACAGGCTGACTATGTCAGCGCATTTCATTCCGGTGGCAGTTACTTACACTTCAGAGTGGTTGGCAGAGATTTATATCTGCGAGATTGTCTGTCTTCACGGTGTGCCCGTGTCTATCATTTCTGATCGAGGTACACAGTTCACCTTGCATTTCTGGAAGGCAGTACAGCGTGAGTTGGGCACGCGGGTTGAGTTGAGCATAACATTTCATCCTCAGCAGACGAGCACTCCGAGCACACTATTCAGATATTAGAGGATATGCTTCGCGCTTGTATTATAGAGTTCGGAGGTTCGTGGGATCAGTTCCTGCCACTAGCGGAGTTTGCCTTCAGCAACATCTACCAGTCGAGCATTCAGATGGCTCCTTATGAGGCATTATATGGTAGGCATTTCCAATCGCCAGTCGGATGGTTCGAGCCGGGGGAGGCTCGATTTTTGGGTACAGAGTTAGTACAGGATGCCTTGGATAAGGTCAAGATTATTCAGGATCGACTTCATACAGCTCAGTCCAGGCAGAAGAGTTATGTCGACCGTAGAGCTCGTGATGTTGCATTCATGGTTAGAGAGAGAGTGTTGCTTCGAGTATCACCCATGAAGGGTGTAATGAGGTTTGGAAAGAAGTGCAAGTTGAGCCCTAGGTATATTGGGCCTTTTGAGATCCTTGAGCCAACGGGAGAGGTGGCCTACAGACTTGCGTTGCCACCAGGTTTATCAGCAGTCCATCCAGTGGGTCAAGGATTTGACCTGTGAGGAGGAGCCGGTGGCTATTCTAGCCCGGCAAGTTCGTCAGTTGAGATCGAAGAGTTATCCTTCAATCCGAGTGTAGTGGAGAGGTCAGCCCGTTGAGGCAGCTACCTGGGAGTCCCAGTCAGATATGCGGAGTAGATATCCCCACCTTTTCACCAGTCCAGGTACTTTTCTATGTCCGTTCGAGGACGAACGGTTGTTTTAGAGGTGGAGAATGTGATGACCCGATAGGTCATCTTGTGTTTTGAAACCTAATTCAATGATCCGAAGCCTTAAAAATCATGCTTAGTCCTTCCTCAATTTGCGTGCGCAGTCCAGCATCTTTCCGGAAAGCTTTTATGTTAAAAACTGTTAAAAATGAGATAGTTTGCCTAAAACTTTATTTGAGTTGACTTCGGTCAATATTTTGGTAAACGGACCCGGATTCGTATTTTGACGGTCCCGGTGGGTCAGTATCGTGACTTGGGACTTGGCCGTATGCCCGGAGTCGAAATCGGAAGTCCCTAGCCCGAGATATCAGACTTTGTCGAAATTTAATAGTTAAAGGCTAAATGCATTTGAGATATTTGACCAATGTTTGACTTCTTGGATAACGGGTCCATATTTTGGTTTTGGAACCCGGTATAGGTCCAATATCACATTTATGACTTGTCTGTGAGATTTGATAAAAAATGGAATTGGTTTGACGTGATTCGGACGTCCGGTTGAGAAATTAGAAGTTTCAAAGCTTTCTTGAAAATTTTATTCGATTTGGTGCTAAATTTGTAGTTCTAGGTGTTATTTTCGCGATTTGATCACGCGAACAAGTTCGTATGATATTTCTAGACTAGTGTGCACTTTTGGTTTACAGCCCCGAGGGCTCGGGTGAGTTTCGGATAGGCTACGAAGTGAGATTTAGCTTGGAAAACACTGTTGGTGCATCTGATCTTGTTGTAGGCCCCTGACCTCGCATTTGCGAGATCAGGCATCGCATTTGCGACCTTTGAGGGGTTCGCATTTGTGACCTTTGAGGGGTTCGCACTTGCGAGCTTCTCATCGCAAATGCGAAGAGAAGCTGGGACACCTTGGGTTCGCATTTGCGAGCTTTTCTCCGCATTTACGATGGGGACTGGGTAAGGCACTCTTCGCATTTGCGGTCAGCCCAGTTCGCATTTGCAAACATTTCTTCGCTTTTGCGAAGGAAGCTGAAATGTGGGATTCATCGCAAATGCGATGGATTTCTCGCATTTGCCGGGTTCGCATTTACGAAGCCAGGTCCCATTTGCGACATCTGCAGCTGTGTAAAAGTGATTTAGACGGGATTTTTCTCCCATTCTTCAAATTTTCAAAACCTAAACATAAGAGGCAATTTTCCAAAGAACTTCTCTTCCCCAAATTATAGGTAAGTGATTCTAAACTAGTTTCTTTCCATCTTTCACTACATTTTATAATATTTCAACCTAGAATCTAATATTTTCATGGTGGAATTGGGGATTTTTGGATAGAAACTAGGGATTTCAAAAATTGGGGATTTAGACCTCAAATTGAGGCCGGCTTCCAAAATCAATTATATATCCGGGCTCGGGGGAGAATAGGTAATCGAGTTTTGGTCCGAATTCGGGTTTGGACCAAGCGGGCCCAGTGTTGACTTTTTGTTGACTTTTTCGAAAATTGCCTATATTGAATCCTTTGCAATCGTGGGTAGTTCCTAAGGCTTAAATTAAATCGTTTGGTTGGTAATTTGATAGATTCTATTGGTCCGAAGGCTTGTTTGAAGGGGAAAGCTGTGGTTGAGCTTTGCGTTTGGCCGTTGGAGCGAGGTGAGTGTCGTGGTTAACCTTGGCTTGAGGGATTATGTCTTATTTTCCTATTTGCTATGTGTTTGAATGTTAGGTACACAACGTATAGGTGAGGTGACGAGTACCTATGCGTTGTTCTCGAGTTATAGCATGCGAGTGGGTCTTATTCTTGTAATTGTTGCTTTCTTTGATCATATTATCCATGCTTAGACTAGCTACTCGTTATGTTGAGCATTCTTATCATGTTTACGGACCTTGGTATTGATTGAGTATCGATTCAAAGTTGAGGTTGGTATTGTGGCACCAAATGTTGAAGTAAGACTTGTTAATGTCATTTCTATCTCCCTGTTATTATTGTTCATTGTTTTGGTAAGGGAAAGTGTTAATGCACGAATGGTGATGTCGTGCCATGTTTTGTGAGTGATAGTGCACGAAGGGTGATGTCATGTCATATTGTGAGTGTTAATGCACGAAGGGTGATTGCGTGCCATGTTATGAGAGAGTTAATGCACGAAGGGTGATGCCATACCATTTCTATTGTTTCATATGGTGAGGTTGAGAGTAAAAGCACGAAGGGTGATGCCATGATTTTTCCTTTACAGTGTTTTCTTGTTTCTATCTGTCTAAGATACATTGGTTGAGCAAGATCTTATTACTACTATGATCCTTTATCTTGTGATCCCCTCGGCATGCCCCCTTCCCAATATTTCTTGTCTTGTTACTTTCATTGCTGTTATTGGTATATATATTGTTATACTGCACAAGTTTATTTGTAGGTGTCTTGTCCTACCCTCGTCACTACTTCGCCGAGGTTAGACTCGACACTTACCAGTACATGGAGTCGGATGTACTGATACTGCACTCTACACTTTCTGTGCAGATTTCGGTACTGGTCCGAGCTAATTCTGAGGTTAGTTGCTGGCTTCACTTGATCGGAGACCCAAGGTAGACCTGTTGGCGTCCGCAGGCCCTAGCGTCCCCTTCTATACATTCTCTTTACTGTTTCTTTTGTTTCGAAGACAGTTGTATTTCTTTCAGACATTTACTTGTAGTTAAATCTTAGAAGTTCGTGAATTGTGACTCCATATCCGGATAGTTGTGTATAAATATTAAGACTGCTATGGATTTTCGCACTCTTTTTAACTTATTATAGTTTAATTGTTGTTAATCACTGAAAGGTTTAAGAATTGGCTTAATGATTCTCTAATGTTGGCTTGCCTAGCAAGTGAAATGTTAGGCGTCATCACGGTCCCGACGGTGGGAATTCCGGATCGTGACAGGGTACATCTTAAGAAGCTTGAATCTCAGTTTTGGAATGATTTGGTGGAGTTTTGAGGTGGTTTGAATTGAAAATTCGAAGTAGAAGATGAACATGGAAAAAATGATATGTGCATCACTTGTGTATCAAACATGTAGCATATTTGTATCAAATGTGTATCACATGTATATCCATGTATACCTGCGTGTGAGATACATGCGTGATACATGTGTCGCATAAGAATTTTTGAACTCAATTTTAACTACGAATTTTGATATTAAATCAGTCCAAATCATCTCCAATCTTCCTCAAATTTTGTATATTGACTCATCTATATGTTTTCAATGAATCTCAACCATACCCATTGAAAAAAGTTATTTTTTGCTTAGATTTTTGGAACTTGTATATATTTTTCTTTTGTATTTCATCACCTTATTTGCTAGCTCATCCACGAAATTTTCTTTTCGTCTTGCATTTAATGTTGTTAATCACGCTTAAAAATATGGAAGAAGATCTTTGTGTGTGATTCTTGGAGAGAAAGAACTTTATTTATTTGCGTTTTTAATTTTTATATGTGTTTGACTAGTTTTGATAAGTTTATGATTAATGGCTAGAGGTTGGTAAGTTATGACTTTTTTGGGTTATTTCCGTAAGATTCCCTTTTTTTAATTTTAGTTATATAAGAATAAGACTAGGATTGTCAACGCACTAAGAAGATACTTTAAACCAAGAAACATACTTAAAGAATGATAAAAGACGCGGTGGTGTCAGTGTCACTAATGATATTACACGGAGAGTAATCGTGATTAATCAAATAAATAATTCTTCACTTTAATTTTATATAATCAATTGAGTCAACTCAGAATCTGTTTCATCCTTCTATCACCTATACCAATCCTTTACTTTCTTTTTTGGGTTGTTTAAAGATAACACAAATGCTTTGTGACCTAAAATATTCTAAATTTTATCCTAATGCAATATTGGCTATTCCATTAAGTAATCTTTTAAGCCATTTTTAATGTGCACCCATGAGACAACACATCAATTACAAATAGGGCCGAACATAGCTTAATTATAACTTATGGGTTCATGTGAGCCTAATAATTTTTATTTAAATCGTATATTTCTATTAATAAATTCATTAAATAATTATAAATATTTAACTGTAAATCTAATTATTATTGTATATTAACTTTAAATCATTATAAGAATCCATAAATTTCAAATTTTTGATTCGTCTCTGATCACCAAGTGAGTTGACCTAAGTAGACAAATAGTACAAATCTCTTTAATATAGAGGAGACTTTAGACTTATACCAATTCCTAATCTTTTAATTTGTTTATGGATTTCTTTTTTTTTTTTTTTGGAAGTCCACCGCCCATAACTTTAGTTTATTTATTCAACCATGAGAATACGAGGTATATAATACCATTTGATTCTATTCTTTTCTCATCATTAAAAATAATGTCAAGTATCAGTTTTTAAATTTTTTATTTCGACGTGATTTCACACACAAAGAGACTTTTCCAACGACAGATACTCTCAAGTTGTAACCTATAATATACTATTAGTTAACTTTAGTGAATAAAAGTGTATAAAAGGACTGATATTTATGTATAAATTATGGCAATTTCAACCCTGAAGATTTGAACCCACATTTGCTCTCATTTAGTAGTTCAATGCATTTGTTTACCCTCGAATCCGGATAACAATTGAATTTATATGGGGTTTTAAGGATCCGTGAACTAAAAGATACAAAAGGCTTTTAGGTTGAGGAAAATAAAGATAAAGACTCAACAATTGCTGTTAAAGTAAATAATCGCAGAATATAATATTGCTTAGAACAATTGTGCTTCCTCTTCCACAAGAATTTAGAGAGATACCCATTTATACATTCTGATTAAGGGTAAAAATAAGGTAGGTAAATTGATTACATCGTGGATCCCTGTAATTACGCCTTAATGGCCTGGAGTGGTTGAGAAAATCACGTTTGGGCGAGATATCCGGCGACGCTTGGTTATCCGTTACGAGCCCGGCTTCCGACCTTGTGTGTTTCTCCATCCGGTGGTGATTCCTTTCGAGCTCTGTAACGGTCTCGAAATGACTCGACCTCGGTTGTAGACGTGGCCGTCGTTCTACCTTGCATCCAGGTCGGGTTCGATGGCCCCGACTTGCTCCGGACCGGATCCAACCCGGTCGGGCTCAAGCAAAAAAGGGTATCACCCAATACAGATAGTCCCCTCGTTTATTAGAGAGTAATGATAATAAACGATATGACCGGTGACGTGATGCCCGTGACGTATGGCCATACGCCAGGTGAAAAAGCCATCGAGTGCTCTGACCACGCCTGCTGCAGGCATTTAATGCTTCTCTTAATTATCTGTCGCTTCGTGTTTGTGGCTTCGTGATTCGTGCCACCGCCTCATGGAAAAAGTATAAACGACCCTTCCAGGTTCAACATTTCCTATCTTTCTCAAATTCTGCATTGGTTGTATTTTCTTTTCGTCTCTACGTAAAGCTTTAAGAAATGGCGAAAACTTCACAAAGTGTTCCTTCTAGACCAAGCTCGGCCGCGAGCCCCGCTAGATCTGATGAACATGCACCAGAACCCCCATTGAAAGCATTCACACCGACTGGTTGCTCGGTATCTGCCGACTTCCAGGTTGAAAACCCATCATCGGTCCCGGGCCGTGGCGAACCGGCATCGGAGTATATTAGTCTAATCACTCCCGGTTGCCTAGACCGGGTGAGGGCTGAATGTAGATGGGAAGGGAAAGACCTGGTCGCCCCTTCCCGTGACGAGTCGATTATGACTCACGTTGAAGGGTATCTTAGTGTATATACATATCCCTTCACCTTAGGCCCCTTAGAACCCCATTATAGTGGAGTCTGCCGGNGAATCGATGGAATTTGGCGATAAGTTATGATACCACGTCATTGCCCCCTTGGACAAGGTTTCTCCGAACTTTTTCAACAAAACTGACTCGATTTCATCATCTTCGAGATCGTTTCCCTTAATCGCGCATGTGTATGCTGTCACATGCTCGTTTGGGTCCGAGGTCCCATTATACTTCGGGATATCGGGCATTCTAAATTTCTTAGGGATAGGTTTTGGGGCGGCACTGGATGGGAACGGTTTTTGTACAAACTTTTTAGCGTCAAGGCCCTTCAGGACCGGAGGTGCACCTGGTATTTGGTCGACCCTGGAGCTGTATGTTTCTACTTTTTTATTGTTGGCCTCGATTTTTTCCTCCCCCTTTTCGATTCGTTCGGTCAGTTCTTCTAGCCTCCTATGAACCGCAGAATCAGCATCCGGCCCACCCCGTTCCGGCTGTACTGGGGTTGGATTGGGCTCCTGGACCCGGCTCTGGAGCTGAGCTATAGCCGATTGCTGGGCTTGCAGCATGTCAAAAATCATTTTAAGGTTGATAGTCTCTTCGCCGACTGCCTGGGCCCTCGAATCGTCCTCTCCCCGGACGCTATGCGATGATCCGGAGGCCTGATCAGTGTTGAGCGCCATCCGGGAACCGGCATCTATCGGGTTTTCGAGCCCGGGCATTCCATTGTTTCCTGTCTGCTGTTCAAGTTCGTTGTTAATTGATTGTGCCATTCTATGAGTTGGTAATTTGAATGTAAGATGGACTCTTTTGCAAAGAACCAGTGTATTGCGATGCGTCAAGAAAGAGTATCAAAGAGCTCACCAATATCCTTAGCCCCACGGTGGGCGCCAAACTGTTTACCCTCGAATCCGGATAACAATTGAATTTATATGGGGTTTTAAGGATCCGTGAACTAAAAGATACAAAAGGCTTTTAGGTTGAGGAAAATAAAGATAAAGACTCAACAATTGCTGTTAAAGTAAATAATCGCAGAATATAATATTGCTTAGAACAATTGTGCTTCCTCTTCCACAAGAATTTAGAGAGATACCCATTTATACATTCTGATTAAGGGTAAAAATAAGGTAGGTAAATTGATTACATCGTGGATCCCTGTAATTACGCCTTAATGGCCTGGAGTGGTTGAGAAAATCACGTTTGGGCGAGATATCCGGCGACGCTTGGTTATCCGTTACGAGCCCGGCTTCCGACCTTGTGTGTTTCTCCATCCGGTGGTGATTCCTTTCGAGCTCTGTAACGGTCTCGAAATGACTCGACCTCGGTTGTAGACGTGGCCGTCGTTCTACCTTGCATCCAGGTCGGGTTCGATGGCCCCGACTTGCTCCGGACCGGATCCAACCCGGTCGGGCTCAAGCAAAAAAGGGTATCACCCAATACAGCATTTGATGAATTGAAATACAAAATGTGGAATTAAAAAAAATTTTAGGTATTAATTAATCACATTTTATCACCATTCTCAAATGCACCTTATTCTCAGTTATTAAATAATTGCAGGTTTCTCTCCGGAGTATTATTTTCATGATAAAGACTATCTTGGAACTGAATCGTCATGATTATTTCTTTCATATATATACTTAAACTTTATAAATTTTGCATTTTAAATAAAGTTCTTTTCATTTAAAAAAAATAAATCTTTACGAACCTTTTTCATTTGTTAGGACGAATCAAAAGTTTCAGAACATTGTAACTTAAAATTAAAGTCCTAGTATCACATTTTTTTTTTTATTGAGAACAGGTTGAGTTTCAATCTTAGCTGTAATTATAAAAATATTCATGTCTTAACTTTTACTAGGTCACTCTGTATACGGTCGAGATCGTATGCCTTCGATCTATATGCTCGAGAGGTTGTCCAAAGTCCGAATTCAGGCAAGGTCGAGTTCGAGCTCGAGGGACTAGACCTGAGTTCGAAGACAGAGCGCGATGCACACCGAGGTCGAGTATGCTTGTGATGACCCGGCCGGTCGTCTTGAGAATTTACGCCCCGATCGCCCATTAACTGCTTCCCCTAAGTTCATTTCTGCTATTTTGGTTTGCCGGAACGTTCGGTGTTGAGTTTCGGAGAGTTTTGGGACACTTAGTCCCTAAATGAGAGCTTAAGTGTGGAAAAGTGGTCCGTAGTCGGAACAGTGCAAAGACGACCTCGGAATAGAAATTCGATGGTCCCGTTAGCTCCGTTAGGTGATTTCGGGGTTGGGAGCATGTTCGGAATGTATTTTGGAAGTCCGTAGCTCTTTTATGCTTGAAATACCGAAGGTTGAATTTTTGAAGTTTCCGGTCCGATAGTGAATTTTTGATCCGAGGGCCGGAATAGAATTCCGGAAGTTGCAGCAGCTCCGTCGTGTCATTTGGGATGTGTTTGCAAAATTTCAGGTCATTCGGACGTGTTTTGGTTGGGTTTTTGATCGAAAATGTATTTTGATGTAATTTGAAGTTCTTAGGCTCAAATCCTTGAATTAATCGAGTTTCCGACATTGTTTTAGGAGGTTTAAGGATTGGTACAAGTTTGAATGAGGTATTAGGTGTTATTGGTGCTTTTGGTTGAGGTCCCCAGGGCCTCGAGATGATTTCGGGTGATTAACGGAAGAATTTTTGAAGTGTTGCAGTAGCTAAACCATTGCTGCTTCTGGTATTTTCGCATCTGCGGCTTGGGAACCGCAGATGCGGCGCCGCAGAGGCAGCTAAATGGCCGCAGAAGCGGCTTTGCTCCTTTCCCTCAGAAACCACAGAAGCGGTGTTATTCCTGCATAAGCGGATCCGCATAAGCGGCTCAGGCATCGCAGATGCGGCTCCAACATTTCGTTAGTTTCCGTAGAAGCGGATTGTCCCTCGCAGATGCGCTTCCGCACCTGCGGCTCATTTCTCGCAGATGCGGTCCTGGCCATTTAATTGTAGACTGCAGAAGCGGCTTGTTTCTGCATAAGCGGGACCGCATAAGCGGTCTCTCGTCCGCAGAAGCGGAAATGCCTGTTCTGATATAGAAAATTCGAGGGTTTGATTTCATATGTTAGAAAAACCAAATCGAGCTCGGGTAAGGGTGATTTTCAGAGGGTTTTGAAGAGAAAACTATTGGGTAACGTTTCTTTAATCCCTTCTAGTTATATTTCATCATTTTGTAGTTAAGTCCATCATTAAAATTCGAATTTGGGATCAAAATTGGAAGAAATTGGGTAAAACTTCATAGGCTAAACCATTGAGTTTTGAGTGAGCATTTGACCTCCGATTTGGGAGATTTTTATATGGTTAGGCTCGTGAGAGTACGAGGGTTCTGAAAATGTGAAAATTATTCGATTCCGAGACGTTGGCCTGAAGGACATTTTGGTCATTTCACCTAATTTCACGCCGTAGCTTTGAATTAAATAGCAAAACCAGTTGTTTGCGATGTTATTTACAATGTATAATTGAATTCATAGATTTGGGCCACTTGGAGACGGATACTCGTGGCAAGGGCGTGGTTTCTAGTTGATATTGAGCCGGTTCGAGGTAAGTGGCTTGTCTAACCTTGTGTGGGGGACCTTTCCCCTTAGGATTCGTTATTTGTTATTTTGAGTGCCTTGTACGCGAGGTGACGAGCGCGTACTTGAGCCAATTGTTGAAAATCCTGATTTTGCTTAAGATAGTGAGATTGAGTTCCTTTCATATTTACTTTATTCTACTTGAAATTATAACCTGTGCTTGATTAGGAAAGCATGTTTAGTTGATTTAACTTGCCTAATTACTTAAGTTGCCTTGATTGTACTACGTGAAGCATGCTAGGCCAGTACTACCTATTTGCTTGTCTTTTGTACTTCGTTTCCGTGTACCTTCTGGTTGTGAATGTGCATTTATATTGGGACTACGGATGTGGGATTCTGGTAGCTCCCCCACCCCCCTTGTTTGTTTACTTTAGGACTACGGGTTCGATACCCGGTAGATCCCCCTGCACTTTTACTTTGGGACTACGGGTTCGGTTCCCAGTAGATCCCCCTGCACTTTTACTTTGGGACTGCGGGTTAGATTCCCGATAGATCCCCCTGCATATTGATGGTTGGACTACGGGACGGTATCCCGGGAGATCCTTCGATTTGGCACATGAGTGGGACTACGGGACGGTATCCCGGGAGATCCACTGGGCAGTTGAGGAAAGGGCTACAGGACGGTATCCTGGGAGACCCTCATTGTTATCCTTGGTATTGAGCTGTAGTCATTCTGTGTTTATTTTGTTCTTTGTGTAGTTGTTATTGCCTCGTTGACCTGTCTTATCTCACTGCTGTACTCATTATTTCTGTCAGATTTTCATACTGTTGATTATTATTATGTTTTACCTCAGTAGGGCCCTGACCTTCCTCGTCACTACCCAACCGAGGTTAGGCTTGGCACTTACTAAATATCGCTGTGGTGTACTCATGCCCTTCCTGCGCATGTTTTTCATGTGCAGATCCAGGTACCTCTTCCCAGGCGCACTATCCTTGAGGCGAGGAGATACACGGAGACTTCGAGGTATATTTGCCGCATCCGCAGACTAGGAGTCTCTATTTTGTTCCAGCTTTAGTATTTAGTTTATCCCTTTTCTCTCAGTTGTTTAGATATTCAGGAGTTAGAGCAGCGTACTATCTTTCTGTTAGCCTGTGGTTCCCGTGAGTTTCCGGGTTTTGGGATTGAGTTGCAGACTTCCGCATTTCTTTTGAGTTGTATAGCCCGAGCGACCTTATATGCAGTTATTATTTTAATATGTTTAGCTTTATTTAACCATTTCGCTAGTTAAGTTGTTATTTCCGCATTGGTAGGCTTACCTAGTTGTAGGAACTACGTGCCATCACGACATGTTCATGGAGGGTGAACTGGGGTCGTGACAAGTTGGTATCAGAGCACTAGGTTCATAGGAGTCACGGAACACAGGTCGATTTATTAGAGTCTCGCTGATCGGTATGGAGATGTCTGTACTTATCTACGCGAGGCTATGTAACTTTTAGGAAAAATCTTCGTTTCATTTGAATTCCTTGTCGTGCAATATTTTGACATCAATTCTAAACTTGTAACTTCTATTCTCTCACAGATGGTGAGGACACGTGCCACTCGAGATGATCAGGCACCCGCGCCCCCTACTGCAGCCATCAGAGGCCGGGGCTGGGGGAGAGGTCGAGGACGCGCGCGTGGTGCAGCCAGAGCACCTGCGCGAGCTGCCGCCGAGGTACCACCAGCAGATCCAGCCGGAGCCCAAGCACCTGGCACACCTACTACTGCCACTACTACTCCAGCGCTCCAGGAGACTTTAGCTCAGTTCATGAGTATGTACACCACATTGGCTCAGGCAGGGTTGCTTCCCCTTGCTGCAGCCACATCCTAGGCCGGGGGAGGAGCACAGACTCCCGCCGTCCGCACTCCTGAGCAGCGAGTGCAGGTTGAGCAGGCTCCCGAGATTATTCCGGCACCGCCTGCAGCGCCAGTTCAGCCCGAGGATGGGTCAGCTGCTTCAGAGGACGAGCAGCGGAGACTTGAGAGGTTCAAGAAATATGATCCCCCAGTGTTCAGTGGATTAGCATCAGACGATGCCTTGGGATTTCTATAGGAGTGTCATCGTATTCTTCACACTATGGGCATAGTGGAGTCAAGCGGGGTTTCTTTCACTGCATTTCAGCTTCGGGGAGCCGCCTATGATTGGTGGCGCACTTATGAGATAGACAGTCCAGTCGAGGCTGCTTTACTGACTTGGACCCAGTTCTCGGATATGTTCATGAGAGAGTTTGTCCCCCAGAGTCTTAGGGATGCATGGCGCGCAGAGTTTGAGCATTTGCGCCAGGGTGCTATGACCGTTTCGGAGTATGCTATCCGTTATACCAGGTTGGCCAGGCATGCACCGGCTTTGGTTGCTACAGTTCAGGAGAGAGTTCGCAGGTTCATTGAGGGTCTTATTCCACCCATCAGATCTAGCATGGCTCAAGAGTTGGAGACGGACATTCCTTATCAGCAGGTAGTGAGCATTGCTAGGAGGATTGAGGGTATGCTCGCCAGGGAGCGAGGGGAGAGGGAGGCCAAGAGGTCTCGAGAGCCGGGTCACTACTCTGGTGCCCGTACCCCATCAGTAGGTCGTTATGGCAGAGGTTATGAGGTTCGCCCTGTTCATTCAGCTTTTCCAGCAGCCGACAGTACCCCAGCTCTACTACACCTCAGGAGCCTTATTATGCACCTCCAGTTTATAGCGCGCCTCCTGCGCGGGGTGCTTCCAAAGGTCAGTCCAGCAGGCCTGGCCCTAGTCAGTCACAGCCACCGCATCCTCCCAGAGCTTGTTTTGAGTGTGGTGATACACGCCACATGGTTAGGGACTGCCCCAGACATGGTAGGGGTGCACCTTCACAGACTGCTCAGCCACAGCGTGCTCCTCAGAGTTCTCAGGCCATGGTCACAGCTCCAGCTGCTACCCCACCTACCCAGTCGGCTAGGGGCGGAGGTCGGGGAGATAGAGTTCGCCCTCGAGAGAGGGGCCGGGCCAGATATTATGCTGTTCCTGATCGTACTGAGGCTGTTGCCTCCGACTCCATCATTATAGGTATTATACTGGTTTGTCGCAGAGAGGCATCAGTTGTATTCGATCCGGGCTCTACTTATTCTTATGTGTCTTCTTACTTTGCTCCTCATTTGGGTGTGCCTCGGGATTCTTTGAGTGCCCCCGTTTATGTTTTTACTCCTGTAGGAGATTCTCTTGTTGAGGACCGCATTTATCAGTCATGTTTGGTTACTATTCATGGTTTTGAGACCAGAGCAGACTTATTGTTACTCGGTATGGTGGATTTTGACATTATTTTGGGCATGGACTGGTTGTTGCCCCATTTTGCTATTCTTGATTGTCACGCCAAGACCGTGACGCTGGCTATGCCAGGCATTCCACGTATTGAGTGGAGTGGTACTTTAGATCACACTCCCAGTAGAGTTATCTCTTTTCTTAAAGCTCAGCGTATGGTTGAGAAGGGGTGTGTCGCGTATTTAGCTTATGTGAGAGATGTCAGTGTTGATACCCCGTCTGTTGGCTCAGTTCCAATGGTACGGGATTGCCCTGATGTGTTTCCAGCTGATCTTCCGGGCATGCCGCCCGATAGAGACATCGATTTTAGCATTGATTTGTTGCCGGGCACCCATCCCATTTCCATTCCTCCGTATCGTATGGCTCCTCCCGAGTTGAAGGAGTTGAAGGATCAGTTACAGGAATTGCTTGGTAAGGGTTTTGTTCGACCTAGTGTTTCACCGTAGGGTGCTCCTATTTTGTTGGTGAAGAAGAAGGATGGTTCTATGCGTATGTGTATTGATTATCGCCAGCTGAATAAGATTACAGTGAAGAACCGTTATCCTTTGCCTCGTATTGATGATCTGTTTGACCAGCTTCAGGGCGCACAGGTGTTTTCTAAGATTGACTTGCGCTCCGGTTACCATCAGTTGAAGATTCGGGAGCCAGATATCCCGAAGACTGCCTTCAGGACTCGTTATGGTCATTACGAGTTCCTTGTTATGTCATTTGGGCTGACCAATGCCCCAGCAGCTTTCATGCATCTGATGCATATCGTGTTCAAGCCCTATCTTGACTCATTCGTTATTGTTTTTATTGATGATATTCCGGTGTATTCCCGGAGTCGGGAAGATCATGAGCAGCACCTGAGGACCGTGCTTCAGACCTTGAGGGAGAAGAAGTTATATGCAAAGTTCTCAAAATGTGAGTTTTGGCTGAGTTCTGTGGCATTCCTAGGCAATGTGATTTCGAGTGAGGGTATTCGGGTGGATCCGAGGAAGATAGAGGCCGTGTAGAGTTGGCCCAGGCCGTCCTCAGCTACAGAGATTCGCAATTTCCTTGGCTTGGCGGGCTACTACCGTTGCTTCGTGGAGGGATTTTCATCGATTGCGGCCCCTATGACTAGATTGACTCAGAAGGGTGCCCCATTTCAGTGGATAGAGGAGTGTGAGGCGAGCTTTCAGAAGCTCAAGACAGCTTTGACTACAGCCCCAATTTTGATGTTGCCTGCCGGTTCGGGGTCTTATACCGTCTATTGTGACGCCTCGAGAGTTGGACTTGGAGCGGTGTTGATGCAGGACGGTAGGGTGATTGCCTACGCGTCCAGACAGTTGAAGATACAAGAAAAGAACTACCCTGTCCACGACCTTGAATTAGCTGCCATTATTCATGCCTCGAAGATCAGGCGTCATTATTTGTATGGTGTGCCTTGTGAGATCTTGTCACGACCCAAAATCTAACCTTGGTCGTGATGGCGCCTATCGTGTTACAAGGCAAGCCTATTCCCAAAATTACTACTAATCTGATTATATGAATTTAATAAAATATTTCCAATAATTTAATTCCTGATAAACTAAACCAACTCTAAATATAAATAATTTAAAATACGGAAACGAGTCCCAAACATCGGGGTGTCACTAAGTCATGAGCGTCTAAAGCTATGAACTNGGACTCAGATATTCATAAGACTGCTTTCAGGACTAGATATGGTCACTATGAATTTCTTGTCATGTCTTTCGGGCTGACCAATGCCCCAGCAGCTTTCATGCACCTGATGAACAGTGTGTTCCGGCCTTACCTGGATTCATTTGTCATAGTATTCATTGATGACATACTGGTATACTCGCGCAGCCAGGAGGAGCACGCGCAACATTTGAGAGTTGTATTGCAGAGATTAAGGGAGGAGAGGCTTTATGCAAAGTTCTCCAGAGTTGAGGAAAGGGCTACAGGACGGTATCCTGGGAGACCCTCACTGTTATCCTTGGTATTGAGCTGTAGTCATTCTGTGTTTATTTTGTTCTTTGTGTAGTTGTTATTGCCTCGTTGACCTGTCGTATCTCACTACTGTACTCATTATTTCTGTCAGATTTTCATACTGTTGATTATTATTATATTTTACCTCAGTAGGGCCCTGACCTTCCCCGTCACTACCCAACCGAGGTTAGGCTTGGCACTTACTGAGTACCGTTGTGGTGTACTCATGCCCTTCCTGCGCATGTTTTTCATGTGCAGATTCAGGTACCTCTTCTCAAGCGCACTATCCTTGAGGCGAGGAGATACACGGAGACTTCAAGGTATATCTGTCGCGTCCGCAGACCAGGAGTCTCTATTCTGTTCCAGCTTTAGTATTTAGTTTATCCCTTTTCTCTCAGTTGTTTAGATATTCTAGAGTTAGAGCAGCGTACTATGTTTCTGTTAGCCTGTGGTTCCCGTGAGTTTTTGGGTTTTGGGATTGAGTTGTAGACTTCGCATT